>NW_011478765.1:0-2169 GCF_000754665.1 Bison bison bison | reverse complement strand
GAACTTCCAGATGTTCAAGATGGTTTTAGAAAAGGCAGAGGAACCAGAGATCAAATTGCCAACATCCACTGGATCATGGAAAAAGAGAGTTCCAGAAAAACATCTATTTCTGCTTTATTCACTATGTCAAAGCCTTTGACTGTGTGGATCACAATAAACTGTAGAAAGTTCTGAAAGAGATGGGAATACCAGACCACCTTACCTGACTCTTCAGAAACTTGTATGAAGGTCAGGAAGCAACAGTTAGAACTGGACATGGAACAACAGACTGGTTCCAAATATAAAAAGAAGTACGTTAAGGCTGTATATTGTCACTCTGCTTATTTAATGCCTCTTACTTATTTAGTGCTTATTTAATGCCTCTTGATGAAAGTGAAAGAGGAGAGTGAAAAAGTTGGCTTAAAGCTCAACATTCAGAAAACTAAGACCCTGGCATCCAGTCCCATCACTTCATGGCAAATAGATGGGGAAACAGTGGAAACAGTGGCTGGCTTTATTGTTCTGGGCTCCAAAATCACTGCAGATGGTGATTGCAGCCATGAAATTAAAAGCCATACTCCTTGGAAGGAAAGTTGTGACCAACCTAGACAGCATATTAAAAAGCAGAATTACTTTGTTAACAAAGGTCCATGTAATCAAGGCTATGGTTTTTCCAGTGGTCATATATGGATGTGAGATTTGGACTATAAAGAAAGCTGAGCACTGAATAATTGATGCTTTTGAAATGTGGTGTTGGAGAAGACTCTTGAGAGTCCCTTGGACTCCAAGGAGATCCAACTAGTCCATCCTAAAGGAGATCACTCTTGGGTGTTCATTGGAAGGACTGATGTTGAAGCTGAAGCTCCAATACTTTGGCCACCTGATGCGAAGAACTGACTTATTTGAAAACACCCTGATGCTGGGAAAGATTGAGGGCTGGAGGAGAATGGGACGACAGAGTATGTATGAGATGGTTGGATGACATCACCAACTCGATGGGCATGCATTTGTGTGGACTCCAGGAGTTGGTGATGGACAGGGAGGCCTGGCGTGTTGTGTTTCATGGGGTCACAAAGAGTCGGACACGACTGAGTGACTGAACTGAATTAAACAATTAGAATTACCAGATCCAACATCAACTGCTTACAAGGGTATACAGCAACAGGAGCTCTCATTCACTGCTATTGAAAATGCAAAATGGTACAGACATTGCGGAAGACAGTTTGGCAATTTCTTATAAGACTAAACACTCTTACAGTATGATCCATCACTCTACTTGTTATTTACCCAAAGTCCATGCAAAACCTACATGTGAAGATTTAGACTCTTTTTTTATAATTGCCAAAACTTGGAAGCAACCAACACAGTCTTCAGTCAATGAATGGACAAATAAACTGCAATATATTTAGGACAGTGACATATTATTCAGCACTAAAAAGAAATGAGGGCTTCCCTGTTGTGTCAGTGGTAAAGAATCCACCTGCCAATGTAGGAGACATGGGTTCAATTCCTGCTCCAGAAAGGTCCCACCTGTCTTGAAGGAGCTAAGCCTGTGCCCCACAGCTACTGACCCTGTGTTCTACAGCCCAGGAACCAAAACTACCAAAGCCTGAACACCCAGAGCTAGTTCTCCACAAGAGAAGCCACCATAATGAGAAGTGCATACAAGGAAATAAAGAGTAATCCCTGCTTTCTGCAACTAGAGCAAAGATCCAACACAATGATAAATAAATAAGTAAAATTACAAAAAAAAAAAAAAAAAAAAAAAAGAAAGAAAGAAAGAAATGAGCTATCAAGACATGAAAAGTCATGGATGAGCTTTAACATACATATGACTAAATGAAAGAAACCAATCTGAAGAGACTGCATACTGTGTGATTCTGTATATGTGACATTCTAGAATGTCAAAATATTCTAGAAGAGGAAAAAATATAGAGACAATAGGAAGATCAGTGGTTGCCATAGTTATGGGTGTGGAAGAAGTGAATAGGAAGAACACACAGAATTTTCAGAGTGTTTGAAGTATTCTGTATTCTACTCTAAATGTTCAGTTCAGTTCAGTTGCTCAGTCGTGTCCGACTCTTTGCAACCCCATGAATCGCAGCACACCAGAACTCCCTGTGCATCACCAACTCCTGGAGTTCACTCAGACTCACGTCCATCAAGTCAGTGATGCCATCCAGCCATCTC
>NW_011478764.1:22746-23303 GCF_000754665.1 Bison bison bison | reverse complement strand
CATCTTCCATAAATGGTGCTGGGAAAACTGGACAGCTACATGTAAAAGAATGAAATTAGAACATCTCCTAACACCATACACAAAGATGAAGTCAAAATGGATTAAAGACCTAAGTGTAAGACCAGAAACTATCAAACTCTTAGAGGAAATCACAGGCAGAACACCGATGACATAAATCAAAACAAGATCCTCTATGACCCACCTCCTAGAGTAATGGAAATAAAAACAAAAGTAAGCAAGTAGGACTTGATTAAACTTAAAAGCTTTTGCACAGCAAAGGAAACTATAAGCAAGGTGAAAAGACAATGTTCAGAATGGGAGAAAATAAAAGCAAGTGAAACACCTGACAAAGGATTAATTTCCAAAATATACATGCAGCTCATATAACTCAATACCTGAAAAAGAAACAACCCAGTCAACAAGTGGGAAAAACCTAAACAGACATTTCTCCAAAGAAGACATACAGATGGCTAATAAACACATGAAAAGCTGCTCAACATCAATCATTATTAGAGAAATGAAAATCTGAACTACAATGAGATATCACCTCACACTGG
>NW_011478764.1:21892-22646 GCF_000754665.1 Bison bison bison | reverse complement strand
CAGAATGACCCTCATCAAAAAGTCTACAAACAATAAATGCTGAAGAGGGTGTAGAGAAAAGGGAATGCTCTTGCACTGTTGTTGGGAATGTAAATTGATACAGCCACTGTGGAAGAGGATATAGAGATTCCTTAAAAAACTAGGAATAAAATCACTGCATGACCCAGCAATCCCACTCCTAGACCGATACCCTGAGGAAACCAAAAAGAAACAGACACATGTATCCCATTGATCATTGCAGCACTATTTACAATAGGTAGGACATGGAAGCAACCTAGATGTCCATTGACAGATGAGTGGATAAAGAACTTGTTGTACATATACATAATGAAATATTAGTCAGCCATAAAAAGGAACGCATTTGACTCAGTTCTAATGAGGTGAATGAACCTAGAACCTATTATACAGAGTGAAGTAAGTCAGAAAGAGAAAGATAAATATCATATTCTAATGCATATATATGGAATCTAGAAAAATGGTACTGAAAAATTTATTCACATGGCAACAATGGAGAAACAGACATAGAGAATAGACTTATGGACATGGGGAGAGGGGAGGAGATGGTGAAATGTATGAAAAGAGTAACATGGAAACTTAAATTACCATATGCAAAAGAGATAGCCAACTGGAATTTACTATATGGCTCAGGAAACTCAAACAGGGGCTCTGTATCAACCCAGAGGGGTGGGATGGAGCGGGAGATGGGAGGGAGGTTCAAAAGGGAGGGAATATATGTATGCCTATGGCTGATTGA
>NW_011478764.1:21181-21792 GCF_000754665.1 Bison bison bison | reverse complement strand
AGAAATTTTAAAAAAAAAGATCAAACCAGTCAATCCTAAAGGAAATCAACCATGAATCTGTTGGAAGGACTGATATTGAAGCTGAAGTTCCAATATTTTGGCCATCTGATTTGAGGAACCAACTCATTGGAAAAGACCATGATGCTGGAAAAGATTGAAGGCAAGAAGAGAAGAGGGTGGCAGTAGAAGAGATGGTTAGATAGCATCACTGACTTAATGAACATGAATTTGAGCAAACTCCGAGAGATAGTGGAGGACAGAGGAGCTTGGCATGCTTCAGTCCATGGGGTCGCAAAGAGTCAGACATGACTTAGTGACTGAACAGCAACCACAGTTGGGAAAGAGAGAGGCAAGACAATGTAACAGACAGCCCAGAATTAGACCCACACAATTATGGCTATTTGATATTTGAGAAAGGTGCAAAAACCAGTTCTGTGATAATGGCAGTCTTTTTTACTACATGGTGTTGGAGCAATTGAACATCCATATGCTAAACAATGAACCCTCACCTAAACATCATTCATTATACAAAAATTAGCTCAAAATGAGTCATCGATCTAAAACTGAAACATAAAACTATAAAACCTTTAGAAATCAATATAAAGGAAAAT
>NW_011478764.1:19600-20710 GCF_000754665.1 Bison bison bison | reverse complement strand
CCAGGATATATAAAGAATTCTGAAAATTCAGTAATGAGTAAATGAAAAGCACAGTTATAAAGAGGGAAATAATTTTAGCAAATATTTCACCAAAGAAAATTTAAATATGACCAATAAGCACATGAAAAGATATTCAACATCATTAGCTATTAGGGAAATGCTATGATGAGGTGCCACTGAACACCTGTTAGAATGGCTAAAAATAAAAATTACTGAATATCAAGAGCTAGTGAGAATGTGTAGGAAGTGAAACTTTCAAGCATTTTCTTTTTTTGTATGCAAAATGGTACAGCCATTCTGGAAAATAGTTTGGAAGTTTCTGATCAGGTTAAACATGCATTTATCATATAATCCATCAGTCACACTCCTGGGTATTTATCCTAGAGAAGTGGATACAATAACCTGGATATGAATGTTTATAACAGCTTTATTAATAATTGTCTAAAACTGGAAACAAACTAAAGGTCCTTCAGTGACTAGATGGATAAACAAAGTAGTAGATCAATATAATGGAATGCTATTCAACAATAAAAGGAACAAACTGTTGATCATATAACAACTTGAAAGAGTCTGAAAGGCATTATGCTGAGTTAAAGAAGCTTGTCTCAAACAGTTACATATTCTGTGCCATTCTTGAATGGACTCAACTGTAAGGATGGCAAATAGATAAGTGGTTGGAGGTGAGGTTAAGTTACGTTAAAGGAATTATACAGGACTTCCCTGGTGGTGCAGTAAAGAATCTGCCTGCCAATGCAGGGGACACAGATTCTATCCGTGGTCCAGTAAGATTCCACAGGCTATGAGGCGACTAAGCCTGTGTGCCGCAACTACTGAGCCTACACACGGCAACCACTGAAGCCCACACACCCTACAGCCTATGCTCAGCAACAAGAGAAGCCACTGTAATGAGAAGCCCTTGCACTGTGACTGGAGGGTAGACCTGCTCACCACAACTAGGGGAAGCCTATGTGCAGTGATGAAGACCCAGCACACCCTAAGTTAATTAATTTAATGGAATTATACAAAGGAGATTTATGGGGTAGTGGAAATATCTGTATCCTGATACTGGTGGTGGTTACATGAATATCCACATGTGTTAAAATTCACCAG
>NW_011478764.1:18608-18759 GCF_000754665.1 Bison bison bison | reverse complement strand
CATCTGACAAGAACAATCCTTCCCACTTCAACCCTTCTGGAAGGGAGAGGAGTATGTGATGTGTGGTCAGTTGAGGGGAGCACATTGTATTGTCAAGAGTTTTTCTAGTTACTTTTTGCATTTATGCATTTAGTTAGCAATCTGGGCTGTA
>NW_011478764.1:13611-18469 GCF_000754665.1 Bison bison bison | reverse complement strand
AGAAGAAGTATTAGTTTAGTTCAGTTCAGTTGCTCAGTCGTGTCCGACTCTTTGCGACCCCATGAATCGCAGCATGCCAGGCCTCCCTATCCATCACCAACTCCCGGAGTTCACTCAGATTCACGTCCATCGAGTCAGTGATACCATCCAGCCATCTCATCCTCTCGTCGTCCCCTTCTCCTCCTGCCCCCAATCCCTCCCAGCATCAGAGTCTTTTCCAATGAGTCAACTCTTTGCATGAGGTGGCCGAAGTACTGGAGTTTCAGCTTTAGCATCATTCCTTCCAAAGAAGAAGTATAGTAGCAGGTATATTTCCCCGCAAGTTAGTCCTGAGTTGTTTTAGGTTTTAGAACTTTTTGTGGCAGCCCTTTTAGTGTTATGATCACCCTGATGGAGAATCTTGGTTTGTGCTGCTGCTGTCCCCATCCCACCCCCACCGCCACATGCCATTTTTTACATGCATGTGGCTTGTTTAGAGCTTGGATGACCACCCCAGCCCACTCCCCATTTCCACCACCATTCAACTCCTCCCATCCTGAGGTAAATGATGAGATATTGGTGTTAATTATGTTTATCCATTTATTAAAATACTTTAAGAAGCAAAACTTTATTAACTTTGAAGACTGGTGTTCCATTTTGTGGGGAGGAGGAATAGGCACACTTTGTAGACCTTTACTTTCTGCTTTTTTGCGTTACCCCATAACTACCCCAGTTTCCTCCCCCCAACAAGCCCCTGGCCCTGCTGCTTATTTGCAGGGGCCTCTGAGGAATCAAAACAACAAATAGAATACAATGTAGATTAAAGATTAGACGAATAGACAGATGCAGTTCCACAAACCATAAAACCAATCAAGGTCCTTTACAAGGATGGAATGGTGCTAATGAGTTTGGTTGCCTTGGTATTATTTTCTACGTCTTATGAAACAAAAATTCTTCTACTCATGTCCCAAGGGAAGATGACGTTGACCCCAACTATTGCTTCTGCTCAACCTTTAACCTAAGTTATTAAGTTGAAAACGTCTTCCTTACTCTTCCCTTGTTCCTTTGGACACAACACAGGCGTCTTTTTGGTGAAGGGACTGATAGCTGCTGACCTCCTATATTGTTGACACCAAAAGCAGTTAATGGCAGTCCAAATCTACTGGCATTCTGCTTCCCCACTAGTTCTTCTGACTAGGAATTGCCCACTCAATCAGTCCCTCAGAAAGTGCCAGAAAGATGCAATCAAATCCCAGAACTTTGGCTCTTGATGGCAACTTTGAACAGAATTGAGATGGATATTTGGTGTCTGGTCCCACCACCTGAACAACTATATTACTGCAAGAAGTTAACCATGAAGTCCTAAAGGAGCTTATACTTCCAGAGGCTGAGCCAACTCTCTTGAAAAAGAGATAACCGCTTTCAAGCTAGAATGAGCAAGTGCTCAGCAAAGCTGTCTCCCTTTTTTGGAAAGCAACTGGTAACTAAGCAGTATAGGAGGTAACCAAGTGATTTAGCTAGCCACATCTGCTCCTAGGTCTCATGGCCTATCAATTCTGCTCCAGGAGTTGACTCCAGCTTCCAATCCTAGTGGTTTTATTCAATATCACTCTGAATCAGGTTGGGAGGACAGGGTGAATGAAACAGAATCCAGACGATACAACAGAGCAACAGTAGCATTACAACATACAAAGGCATGTAGTAAGTCAGCAAAGTAAGCACAAGAGATGGAGTACTATTACAGTTTACTGTCACCAGTGATTAAAAAATAACTACAAGACACAGCCCTGCTTAGGCACTGCAAGTAAAAGCTACCCTCTCCCAGGACTTTCTTTTGTTTCCTTAAATTTGCTCATTTGGATCTTCTGAGAAAAAAATGCAACTTGGTTCCCAACTCTGTGAGTGAGCATGTGTGCAGCTGTTAATGTGCGCAGCCACGGAGGAGTCAAGTTGGGCTGCAACAACTGTGGCCTTACTGATTTGATCGAATACCTCCTCCTGGGAAGAGTAATGCAGAGAAAGCCAAAGACACAGCAACAGCACATTCCCCACTTAAATACATACAGTAAGTTAACATATTCTGATGCTTAAATAAGTTTTAAATGTTTTCTCTCAATATTTTTCCATTAACTTTCTTAACTAGTTGTAGAGCTAAGACTTTTTTGTTTGTTTGGCACAGCAATCAGACATCTGGGGACTATCCCCTTGTTAGTATGTTTCTCCTCACCCCTGTAGAGGTGGAACACAGGTGGCTGGTTTAAGTGGGCTAGGCTGGTGGAATTCCAGAGTTGAGAACCAGTGCTTAGAGTTGGATTGTGCACCTCGATGAACCAGCCAGTGGACTGAGTCAGGTAACTGAGCACGCTAAGTTTGTCTGAGAAGTGGGGAGAGGCCAGTTTCCTGGCTTTCTGTTGTAAATGGGAAGGGACATTTACCTAAAGGTATAAATTGAAGGTGGGTGGGGATACAAGGCAGACTAGAGGAAATCACTGGGGAAATACTGGAGTTTGATTAGATTTGCCTGATTGGGCACAGGCATTCAAAAAAAATGCCAATTGGGATTTGGAGCAATTTTGGCCTGGTTTGTTTTCTTGAGAAATTTGGAAGAAGAACCATGGGAGAAGCAGAAGCTTTTAGCCTCCATTTTCCCAGGCCCTTGTTTTCTCTGATCACTTTGAATTTCCCTCTGGTACTCAAGGGAAAGGAGCAAGAAGGGAGATTCAAAGATGATTTGGGGACTTAACCAACAGCAGACCAAGATGGAGCTTGTGGGGAAGGGCCTAGGCTGTGGCTTGATTGTCAGGCAGTCCTTTGCTCAGACATCTAAGTCAGAGAGCTCAAGGCCTCGTTGCTCCATATACTGTTTATTGGGTGAGGGGACAGCAAAGGTTGGGGCAGTTGCTGATGTAGAGTCCAGGACAGATAGAGCAAAAAAGGCAGCATGCCAGCTTAGCCCCCTTCTCTAGGGCATTGATGTTTTTGTTCCCCTTTCTGTGGCCTGGCTCAGAATTTTAAGGGGGCGTCGGAATCAGCTGGGCCATAGGTAGATCCCAGCCACTTCTGAGACGCTGAAAATGCACCAATAGTTTAGAAGCTCCACCAAGAACTAGGGCAGTTGGTAGAGGCATATGTGTGTGTAGGGTAGTGGGGGTGGGGAGGGATTCCTGGGTTAGCACAATAAATTATAGGGTCATTTAGAGGTCGAGTTGTATTTTCAGTTCTTAAAAATATATATATATATATTTATATATATACATCTTTATATGTCTCTATACATAACTATACTGCAGCACAGTAGCAAAACATTTAGTTAAAAAATCCAGCAAGAATGCAGCAAAACACTCCATGGAGGCATGCAGGCTAGGATGAAGGCAGTAGGAGGGGAGCCTGTATGGTTGCCATAGGGGTGAGTTCCAACCAATGGGTGGCCCACCCAGCCACCAGAGCACCACCTGGACATGTGCAAAGATATACATGCGCACATGGAAAAACAGAAAGGTTTTGCAGAGAGAGCAGTCACCACAGGAAAAGATCTCACATGGTCATTGTAACAGGCAACTGCACAAGCCCCCATGACCTAGTTCTCATGTTAATAAGTCAACTAGTAGAGACCTCCTGAAGTTACAAGTTGCAATTGGCAGGGATTGGGGGAGAAACACCACCACACCTGGCTTTCCTGACCCCTCTCCTCACCTCCCTGAGAGTATTTCTTTCATTCATTTCCTAGCATCAGCAGTTTTTCTGCCAGTCAGAGAAAAACATTCCCCAACTCCCTGAAAAAGTGAACTCCCTTGAATCCTTTGCAGATCCCAGGCCATTCACAAAAAGCATATCTCAATTAAATATTGTAGTTGCTCAAGATGCACGAAAAGAACTGAACAAGACAACTCGGAACAAGAATCTTTGGCCAATGAGAAAATGTAAACCTCTAAGGAGACCTGATTGAGTCCAGACAAAAATGTATTAGTGTAAAGAATTGGAGGATCTTTCTTGGTGGTGCTCATGTTTGTTCTGAAATAATTTAGTCTAGCCTGTATTGAGGTTTCGAGAGTTTTCAGTAGAATCCTAAATGTTGTGAGTTCTTCCATCTTTCCAGGATTATAGTTGAGATCCTGATGGTGTTGGAGAATCATCAGATTTTGCTTCGTCTTCGTGATGTCTGTGATGCCACAAATTTCCTTTAGAGAAAAAAAGCAAATATAGAAACAAAGAGGTTAGCACATTGCCAGCCTAAATGTAGGGACCCTAAAGAGAGCAAACAGTCTTTTAGGAGACACTCATTTGTTCATATTGTATCAACCATCTCTGAGCCATCTTAGAAAACCAGCTAATACCATGCGAGCCATACACAGATGGGATGAGTTCTTAGAACCTGATAATCCATGAAACGGCTATTGACCCCTTCTGAGTATTCAGAAAGACTCTCAAGCACCATGGGTCTCCTAGCTGGCAGATTCTTTGGGACTCAACATAGCTGGACCAAACACAACTTGATCCAGGAAATTCTCTCTTGGCATCTGTGCAAGTCTTAGTCTCTCAAAAAACAAAAAACTACCACCCTCCATCCTTTTCCCCCTATGTCCACCATTGTTATCTCTCTCAAGCTTCCAGGTCATCTAGGCTCAGAATTTAGGAGAGACCACTGACATCAGAATTGGCATAACTGACAACTCTAAGGGAACATTCTTTTGAGTTCCACTGACATATCAAGAACATTTAAGTCCAATTCTGAAGAAGTGCTCAGTCGCTTCAGTCGTGTCTGACTCTTTGCAACCCTATGGACTGCAGCCCGCCAGGCTCCTCTTATTTCCCAGGCAAGAATACTTGAGTGGGTTGCCATGACCTCCTCCAGGGGATCTTCCCAACCTAGGGACCAAAC
>NW_011478764.1:13225-13511 GCF_000754665.1 Bison bison bison | reverse complement strand
CTGGGAAGCCTGTATTCTGAAGAAGAGGTGGAACCAAAATTCAAATAATGAAACAAAGTTTGCATTTCCAGGGACCGACTATAACAGATACAGAATAGGAGTGTTTAGATAGGTCATGAAAACTGTTCCTGACACTGTAGGTGCCCATACCAACACCCCCAACCCATGTCAAATAATACTGCTTTCTGGAGTAGGACCAGAAGCTTGTAGTTGTATTTGACTGGGAAAGGGATCTAAATATGACTATTTTGCAATACTTTATCAACAAAGAAAGGAATGAATCAAG
>NW_011478764.1:11561-13125 GCF_000754665.1 Bison bison bison | reverse complement strand
AGGTTGCCACTCAGGCTCTCTCCTTGTTAGTATCCATAACCTACTTGTCTTTTTTCTTAGGGTCTTCTTTTTTTTTTTGGACACACTGCACAACATGTGGGATCTTAGTTCCCCAACCAGAGATCAAGCCTGTGCCCCCCGCAGTGGAAGTATGGGGTCCTAACCACTGGACCGTCAGGGAAGTCCCTCCATATCACTTTCTAACTCATACCTTATCCAAGAGACTTCTTGGCATCACCTAAAGTTGGCTCCCAGCTGGCTGCCTCCTCCATTACCACCGTACCTGCACACATTTCTAATGTGAGCTTCAGGTCTTTGGGAGGGAGGGACCTAGGCTGCTGGGAGGTCTTCATGACCTTGATGCCTGTGGGGGAAACTTACCAATAAATCCCTGGATGCCTTGGCCTGATTGAGACTTGTATTCCTCTTCTGACTTCCTTTTCCCCAATTTGGGGAACTTAACTTTCAGTCTGAAGCTTTTGCTGTCAGTGTCTGAGGATTTTTCCTAGCAAAGCACGACAAAAGGAAGGTCAAAATGTTAGTTGCCTAATAGAAACAATTCTTAGAGGCTTGGAGAGATGGTGAACAAGGATGGCTGCAGGAAGCTGGCCAATCTGATATCTATTCAGGTGTGGGAGACATCCCTACTTACTAGTACCATACCTGAGAAGGCATCTGGTCTTTACCAAGATCCTACTCTGTGCCAGATGCTTTGCTAAACGCTTTAATGTGGGTGTAGTCAGTCGCTCAGTCATGTCCAACTCTTTGTGACCCCCATGGACTATTGCCCTACCGGGTTCCTCTGTCCATGAAATTTTCCAGGCAAGAAATACTGGAGTGGGTAGCCATTCCCTTCTCCAGAGGATCTTCCTGACCCAGGGATAGAACCCGGGTTTCCTGAACTGCAGTCAGATTCTTTACCACTGAGCCACCAGGGAAACCCCTAGCCCCTAAATAAATGCTCTCATATGTATAACTGCTCTTCTGAATTGCCTTTCAGAAGAAACCTAAGGTAAGGGCACAGGACCTTCTCTCTCAACCAAAACTCTGGAAAGCCCAATGAATGACTGACTCTCCTCCTGCTTTTCCTCATCAAAGTGGATCTGCACCTTCTGTGGCATTAAGGCAAGCAAGGTGTGTGTCAGGTGCCTTTCTTTCAATCTACTCTGCCCTTCTTTAGAGCCTCATTTCTTCATCTTTATGGAAATACTGAAGTCCAAAAAGAGATTATGCCCAGGAAAGGCAAACTCGAATATTGAGACCTCAGAGCATGGACTGTTTGTCTTAGTTCTCTCAACATCCAGTCTGTCTGTCTAGGCCAGGGGCTTGGTGCTAGATAGTTGAACTGAAGAAGAAAGTGCTACAAGATTTTGCTTCCTTATCTGCATAACAGCATGTTTTCCTTTCCCAGAGGGCTGCTGGTCAAGAGCAGCAAAGGCATATGATAAAGTTATTAAACTATTTAAGATCTGAATTTGCCTATGGCTTTTTCTCTTAAATGGTAGCCTAATTGCTGCTGCTGCTGCGAAGTCGCTTCAGTCGTGTTCGACTCTGTGTGACTCCA
>NW_011478764.1:9018-11455 GCF_000754665.1 Bison bison bison | reverse complement strand
GGTATAATGAGTAAAATAAATAAGGATTCCTACACAGTGTTGAAATGAGCAATTCCATGGTAGAGAAGTTTAAAGAAAAACCCTGTCAGACCATAATGGGAGTAACTTACTTGGTGATAGGTAGACATCTTTCAGTCATTTGATTTATGAAACGCACTATTTTTCTATCTCGGGAAAGCACTCAGAATTGTAAAAAAATGACAGCATCCCCAGAGCTATACTGTAGCCACTGCTGCCATGCTTGATTTTCTTTTAAGCCACACATCTGCTAGGGGAAGGCACTGAGAAAGCCTGCTTTCCTCCAAGAGTGGGAGGGACAGAAAGCAGCAAGGGAGAGGTGATACTTGGTAGATGTAACCACGCGTATGGCCTGGGTACCAACCATTTAGAACAAATGTTGGCTGTAAACAACTGGTACTGGCCCTAATGGTATGTACCAGATGAAATTCAGTCCTGGCAGCAGGTACTAAGCAGGGGAGGGGAATTGTGGCCAGGAGAAAAGCACAGAAAAAGACCAGTCTTGCTTATTCTTTTCCAATCTTCTCTACAGAGTGGTTCTTCTTTCTGGTTATGTTCCCATGGTCATCTAGTTTTTCAATGTGCTTTCTGCCTTGTCCTGTCTACTTCAATGGCGAGGAGATGCAAGGAGGAGGCTCCATTAAGCTCAGGCTGAAAGCCACTACTGGTCTCCATCTGCTATATCAGTCATTGTGTCCTGGCTTACACTGGAAGGCAAAGCCCTCAGGAAGAACCCCTCTTTCCCTTTATTTCCCAATCCACAGGTCACATACCTCCGGAAAAAGGATTGAATTCATCCAGTCAATCTTGGATAGCTTTTCAAACTCCTTACTCATGGCATCCAGGGAAATTTTCAGTGCGGCCTCATATTCAGCATTTCTCAGCTGGTGAAAACAGGAAAAAGAGTGAGTATCCAACGCCAATACGTCATAGACTCTTGCCTTCTCCCCAACTCCCAGTCCCTGCCTAGTGGCCATTAGACCACAGGTTGCCAACCTATATCTCCTTTGGTCCATAGGTTCACTGGAAAGTATAGTCAGCCAGCTCTTTACCTTCTCAAAAGGGAGATTCAGGAAAAAAATCAGATAGTGATGTTTTCTTTGGAGCTTGGCACACTCACAGTTTGAAAGTAGAGAGGTCCTTTGACCAGTATAAGTTAACACTGAGTTGTACCCCAACAGCTTAGGGTCCAGGATAAAGGTCCTACCCTTGATCCTCAAGTCTCTGGAGACATCTAAATGTCCTCATAATAATAGCTACCAATTTTTGAGCACATACTATATGCTAGGCACTATGCATACATGATTTCATTCCATCTTCTCAGTAGCTTGATAATACTTTATGATGTACTACTGTTTTCATTTTATAGGTAGAAAAATGAACTCAAAGTTTAGTGCTCAAGATCGCATGACTAGATAGAAACCAGATCCATTTAACTCTATAGCCTACCCTCTATACCATACTATCCCAGAAAGGGTATGTCGGGTGGCTAGATATTAGGGTTGGTGGGGGGGAAGGAATCTTTATTACCCAGTTACCATAATTTAAAGGCTGCTTTGTGAAGCAAGGGGGAGGGCTACAGAGAGACAGGCTCAAAATTTCCCTTCCTGGCAAAGAGGGTCTGCCTCTCCAGGCTGTGCTTTTAGCCCCTAGCTATTCACTCTTAGTAAATAAGAAATAGTTTCAGTTGGCTTGTCTCACAGGTTCAAGAAACAAAGCTTAAGCATTCCCTAGTATCCCCCAGCACCCACAGGATGAACTCTGTATACTCCATGGAAGAGTTAAAATAGATTCTTCTAAAACCATCTCCAACTTAGAAGACCCAAGTTCCAGACCAACAACATGGGTGAGATCGTTCATATTCCATTAGTGAGCTGGGAGGACAGATGCATGCCAATATCATCAGCCCTGATGTCCTTTCCAGATCACCTAACTTGCCTTCATCTCTCCTCCCTGGCATGTGCTCTACTTTCAATTTGGTACTTATGTGGCTTCTTGCTGTGCATGAACCAGCCTTTAGTGGAACCTTCCCAACTGTCACAAAGGAGTGGCAGGTGAATGAGCAGGGGGGTGGGGATTGGAGGTTATGACCAATCAGGATGGGATATGAGAGGGTGACCAAGTCATGCCAACAAATGATCTGCTTTTGCTTTACAACTAATGAGTTAGGACAGTACAGGGCAGCCCAGGTGCACAGGACACGTGTGTGCACTTGTGGGCTGGGGATCGGCAGTGACAGGCAGACACGCCATCACTTGGGGTAAGGGGGAGAGGGGGCAGGGGGCCCTTGGGGGCATACTTACAAGCAATGCTCAAAAGGGATTTGGTAGGCAAACCCACAGCCACAGAGTAAAATGAGGAGCTGGGGCCTTAGAAAATGATTCCTGATCATAATAGGAGAGGAGTAAAATGGCTTCCT
>NW_011478764.1:4240-5866 GCF_000754665.1 Bison bison bison | reverse complement strand
TTCCCTTCTATTCCCTTTCCTATTTGGTTTACTCCTTTCCTTCATCTGCCCCTTCGTCCCTTACCTCAATGGGAGTGCAGGAAGCTGCAGCTGTCTCATTGCCACTCTCTTGTTTGTAAAATACATCGTTTAGGGTGTTAGCACTGGCATTCACAGAATCCATGAGGACAGACACATGCTGGTGGACCTTGCTCAGGTCAGTAAGTCTGTAATAAAGCAAGGACAAATAAATGAGTCTAGAGTTCTGAAGGACTTCTGGTCTGAGGTACTTGTGAGGGTTAGGATTAAAAGTAAAAATGAAAGCTCTGAGTACCTGAATTGTATTCTTTACTCCCTCCTATTATTTCTACTCGTTTCTAGGTAGCCACTTATGCCAGAAAATGTTTCTACTCTTCTATAGGTATTCACTTTTGTCCATCCTTTTTTGGGGGATCTTAGTTCCCCAACCAGGGGTGGAACCCCGGGTCCTGGCAGTGAAAGCACCAAGTCCTAACCACTGGACTGCCAGGGAATTCCCACTTTGTCCATCCTTATCTCACCTGAATTAGATACTAGGTACTTTGGAAGAGTGGGAGGCTAGAACAGAGGAAGGAGCTGATTCCAGAAACTCTAAGGCCTTCCTGATATTTAAGGCCAAGGATAAACATTTTAAATCCTGTTGGGTCTGGGGCAGCAGGAAGAGATCAAAATTCATCTTTGGACTTAATGGGAGAAGTCCAAGCTGACCACAAAGACTACTTCCTGTCTGGATTGTTAGAGTCCCTTTCAATCCTCAGAGCTCTGGGAAAGACTCCTTTCTGAGGTCAGGCTCTGCAGTAGCCTATAGACACAAGTTGGCTTCTTCTCCCCATCCCTTCTTGGGATTTCCAGGCCTGTATCTGGGCCAGACCACTTACCTGCTGATGAGGTTTTCTGCAAGCCGAGTTAAGTGCTGTATCTGGGCATACTCCTCATCAGAGAGGCTATCTTGAAATTCCTGGGAATCCAGCTGGGGTTGAGAGGCAGCTTGGATTTCAGCATGCTTGCACTCCCACATTTTCATTGAGTTCTCAAAGTCCTGGAAATGAAGACAGTGGCAGATCCTAATGACTGCTGTTAGCTAAGAGGGCACATGACAGGTCTGTATGTGAGTCTGATATGTGTGGGTCAAGGGGAATGAGGGCCCCACATATTCCCCCATACACCCATCTCCACACTTTATACATCTGTCCAACATTTTATTCAATGTCTTTAATACTAAGCACTTATAGTTTTGTTGTTGTTTTTACTGTTACAATGCCAAGTCTTGGGACAAGACGCTTGAATCAGACAGATGTCTGCCTTCCAGAAGCTTCTATAGGAAGGCATCACGATCAGTAAGACAGTGGAGCCCATTTCATGCTCCCTTCTTTGCCGAATCTAGGCAATATATGCTGATGGATTTTAGAGCCAGATGTATCTAATTTAACTTTGAATTGTGCTTCTGTCATTCACTAGTCATGTGACTTTTAGAAAAGTATTTAACCTCTCTGGTCCTTATTTTCCTCACCTGTAAAATGGGAATAAGTGTATGTACCTCATAGAAAGAGGAGAGTAAAAAAGTTGGCTTAAACCTCAACATTCAGAAAACTAAGATCATGGCATCTG
>NW_011478764.1:0-612 GCF_000754665.1 Bison bison bison | reverse complement strand
GATGATGCAGGTTGATGATACGAGACATTGCCATCTGTACAGAACCAAAGATTGCCACTACCTCTAGCTTCCCGTCATCTATCGCAGGAGCCTCATATTCCTGAAGAAAAAGAACTGTGTCACATATCTCACTCTTGAAGAACCATACTTTGTCACAAGCAGGTATGCTTTGAAAGCTCATAGTAAAATAATTTTTTCTAGCTCATGAAGAGTGGAGAAACTACTACATTATGAAAAGGGGAAGGATGAGGTCAGGAAGCCAACTTGGGAGAAAGGCACTGAGACCTAAACTCAGCTCCTTTTGAGATCACAACTCTTAGCTGGTTCCCTCCCTGTCCAATATAGCATCATAAATCCCCAAAGCCACTGGTCTCATGGCCTTCTTGGGTGAGCTCAGAGGAAAGGATTCATGACCAATTTCTCAGGAGATTTTATTGATAGACCTCCGTAGAGAAAAGATCATAATGTAGTCAACCTTTCAAGGATCTGTCAGGCTTGAGAAATGGAAAATTCAAAGTCCATGCAACACGGAAGAATTGATCTGATCCTCAGGTTTTTGGTTGATTCTTGTGCTATGGGGTGGTAATTGCCTTAAAAATACTCATCATACAG
>NW_011478763.1:8980-9888 GCF_000754665.1 Bison bison bison | reverse complement strand
ATCTGCCGTCTTCAGGACAGATTGAGAAAAAAGGGATGGATTCTGCAATCTAAGTACAGATAAGGATCAGATTAAGCTTGACTGCTTGTTTTCTGACAATGACTCGCTGAATAAGAGAATGGCCTTTTGTAGAAAGATTGTGAGAAACTAAGCCTGGATTCGTCCAAGCTGTGAATGAACTGAACAATGTGTTAAAGTACCCAAGATCTATTAACTATATTTCCTACTTTAGGTCAAACTGGAGAAATGATACAGATATTTGAATGACTCAAACCCTCCTACGCTCTATCACATAACTTTTCTCCTCCCTACTTTTATTCCATTGCCCTTATATATATATTTTTTTAAAGTTTGAATATTTTTGAGTGTGTGTGTATATGTGTACACAAATGTATGTGCCAGATCTCAAAAGCGAATTGGAGCATCATCAGAGATCTCTTTGGGGCTCAGGCTATTGAGAAAACTGCTGACAGTTATTCATAGCATCAGAACACCATCCTTTTTATAAAGCTAGTAATGGTATAAACTTTCCTTAGCCTTTATGATAATTCAAAAATGAATTACTTTATGTTCCATGTGGGGTGGGAAGCAACTTAGAGATAAGAAAATAAATAATGTAAACTAACTTTCAAGGGAAATTCAGTACAGTACTCCAGAATACCAGTCTCAAATATATAACATTAGGAATGTTGTTGTTGTTCAGTCCCTGAGTCATGTCCAACTCTTTGCAGCCCCATGGACTGCAGAATCCCAGGCTTCCCTGTCCACTTCCTGTCCTGGAGTTGGCTCAACCTCATGTCCATTGTGTCTGTGATGCCATCTAACCATCTCATTCTCTATCTTCTCCTCCTGCTCTCAATCTTTCCCAGCATCAAGGATTTTTCCAATGAGATGTCTCTTTGCATCAG
>NW_011478763.1:3898-5854 GCF_000754665.1 Bison bison bison | reverse complement strand
GTGAGAATACATAAAATAATACATATCAAGTGCTTCATACAATGCATTGGCAGACTATCTATAGAGAACGTGAGTAACTCATTCAAGCTTATATGAAACTGGATGTTAACTCATTCATAATTAAAGCCAAACAAGTTTATTCTTCTATTGCAGTAGCAAATAGATTTATCATTTCTATCAAAATATGGGCTTCTAAAAAAAATATGGCCTTCTCCTCTCCCCTAATACCAGGTAATATGTTCTTTGTCTATATTTTACTTTTTGATTAAGCTGGTGCATACTTTCTGTCTCAGAGAGTGCTTAAGTATAATTATTAGTCTTTCTTTGTTAGAGATAAAAAAAATCACTAATGACTGTAGACTCATCTATCAAAAGGCATATTAACCTATCCATTGTAATTACTTCAATTTATTGTTGGCATCAGGAAGCAGAAATACCTTAATGACATCATATTCTTTGTTTTTTTGACTTCTGACTAGGAAAATGAATCAAAATTATAACTTTATCATTAGTTAACTAACAGTCCCAGTATATTCAAATGATATATTTATTTTTCCAGCATATCAATTTTATAATATTATGTTTTCTCTTTATCCCTTTCACCCTTTCTTTGCCTTCATATGCCCCTTTCAAGTGTATATTAATAGGAAATGCTTGTTTTTTTGCATATTATTTTTGGCTTTTTGAGGATTTGTGACCAGAGATGACAATAATGTCAATAGCTATATCTTTGTAGATTTGAATTTGTACCATGACAGTTTAGAAATGATACTGACAAGAACTAAATGTTTTTCTTTGCCCTGTGGCATAGGATAGAATGAACAGTTGATTGGCTTCTAATTAAATGGATGAGAGATTAATAGATTAATTGGACACCATTGTAAAAATGATTCAGTGTATAGAAAAATTGTTGATAACTACACAAATCTTAGGGGAGGGGGAAATACATAGAAAAAATCAATATGAACATTTATTGTATACATAAGTAAATGTTATTTTGTTTATTTTCTAGATCCTCTAAGTGATTCACTCATATCATGTCCAATTTTCTCAACAGTCTTTCTGAAGAATAGGGATTACAAACTCACACTAGACCTTAAGAAAAGGGGGAAAAGGGATTCGGAGAGAGCTAATTAACTTTCCTAAGAACAAAACCTCTTAAGTGCCAAAACGGAGAATCAAGCCCAGGTCTGTCTGACCCTTAACACTTAACCTTTTCCCACAGCTTGACACCAACTTGAATAAAATGCATTCAAGTGTTGTTCTCAGCAGATAAGATTTTGACCATCCAGAAAGTAAAGCTGTCTTACAAATCTGCCATAGATAGGCCAGACAGAAAGTAAGCTAAATATATAGGAAAGGAAATAATGGGTCAAGCCATCTGCACTATTTTAATGATCACTAATTAAATGTCATGTTTGGGGGCAAACTGCTGAAGGTAGCAAAGTAAAACATCTCAGGCTGTTTTAGAAAACTATAAAATTTGGTTGCAGATGATTTGATCCTAAGTATTGTTCAGCTCATGTAGACATTGTATAAATATGCATGTCCCTTAAAGGATGTCTCATTTTAAAATCTTTTCTTCCAGAATAACATCAGTGCAACAGGCAATCCATTTTGTCATTGCCATCCAATGTCATATCAACTTTTCTCAATGATGCACTGCTTTTTGGCCAAAATGATGATATTTATTAGTTTGGATGAGTCACCTCTTTTGCTTACTAATCTGCCCACAGGCTCTTTTGAAAACCTTTCTAGATATTTAGGGAATTATAACTGGTCTATCTCTAAAATTTCATGTTATTAAATTGGTCCAAAAATGTTTCATCCACTCATCTCCTCATTATTTTTCCCTCATAATGTGCTAGACAGCTGTGAGCTACTTTTCTTTCTATAAATAATAAGAGTAATGTTAGACATTTCTCACATCTCAGAAAAACAAAAAGACAATGATAA
>NW_011478763.1:0-717 GCF_000754665.1 Bison bison bison | reverse complement strand
ATTTCTCACTTTCACTGTATAATCATAAGGGATTTGATTTAGGTCATACCTGAATGGTCTAGTGGTTTTCCCTACTTCCTTCAATTTAAGTCTAGTGGTTGGTTAGTCATAACTTTCCTTCTAATATGTCAGTGTCTTTTAATTTCATGGCTGCAGTCACCATCTGCAGTGATTTTGGGGCCCCAAAAAATAAAGTCTGACACTGTTTCCACTGTTTCTCCATCTATTTCCCATGAAGTGATGGGACCACATGCCATGATCTTCATTTTCTGAATGTTGAGCTTTAAGCCACCTTTTTCACTCTCCTCTTTCACTTTCATCAAGAGGCTCTTTAGTTCCTCTTCACTTTCTGACATAAGGATGGTGTGATCTGCATATCTGAGGTTATTGATATTTCTTCCAGCAATCTTGATTCCAGCTTGTGCTTCTTCCAGCCCAGCATTTCTCATGATGTACTCTGCATATAAGTTAAATAAGCATGGTGACAATATATAGCCTTGATGTACTCCTTTACCTATTTGGAACCAGTCTGTTGCTCCATGACCAGTTCTAACTATTGCTTCCTGACCTGCATATAGGTTTCTCTAGAGGCAGGTCAGGTGGTCAGATACTTAAATAGGTATTTATCAGTATACTCCAAGAGTGAGGCTAAAAGACATGTAGTAAACAGTTGTTATGGCAACCCACTCCAGTACTCTTGCCTGGAAAATCCCATGG
>NW_011478762.1:5013-5464 GCF_000754665.1 Bison bison bison | reverse complement strand
TAACTGTCCAATGCCCTTCTGCAAAGATGTCCATGATTTAATACCACCTGTGAATGTTGTCACCTTATGTAGCCAAAGAGATATTCTAGATGCCATTAAGTTAAGGATTTTGAGGTGGTAAGATTATCCTGGATGATCTTGGTGTGCTCAAAGTATTCACATGGGTGCTTATAAAAGGGACATAGGAGGAGTCAGAGAGAAGGAGATGTGATAGCTAAAGCAGAAGAACAGAGAGAGATTCAAAGATGCTATCTGGCTGGCTTTGAAAACAGAGGAATAAGCCATAAGCCAAGTAATGCACATGGCCTCTAGAAGCTGCAGAAACGGTAAGGAAACAAATTCTCTGCTAGAATATTCAGAAGGAATCCAATCTGAAAACCCATTCAGACTTCTGACTTTCAGAACTATAATAAATTTGTGTTGTTTTAAGTCGGTAAGTTTGTGGTCATTT
>NW_011478762.1:0-684 GCF_000754665.1 Bison bison bison | reverse complement strand
AACAGATAACTCACACAAATGATTTAAGGACAGATTCATCAGTTTGAGGTTGAATCCAACAAGGTACACAAAGTTAATTATATAATTTGAAGTGTTGGGCAAAATTGGTCCAAGGGTCTTTCAACATCAAAGCCTCCAGTGGAGAAAGATGTGTAACTGGCGCCTTCAGCTAAACTCTCCTGTATGACGACTCTATACAATATTGGTGATCAGTGCATATTTCATGAATTGAATACAATTAAAAACATAAAATGAAGAGCTAAAAGACACTCTGGAATTCTTAAGCATGTTTCCCTAGCAATGCCCTGAAAATGAGCACTAGGCTGGGTTGGAGCTTTCTTATCTGAAAATACAGTGATGATAATTTCTGCCTCTTGGGGTTGCTGAGGAGGTTAATGGATGTGAAGCATATGCAGTAGACGCAATTGGTACCTTGCCCAGATTCCATTTACAAGGCCAGAGCACCCACCCCCTTGCTGGGGAGAACGTGGACTACCCCAGCTGCCTCCTTCTCTGCAGAACTGCCCTGGAGTGATGGTAGCTATGCTCTCCAGGAAGTTACCCCACCCCATGGTCCATCGCCAAAGACTGACTGATATGGGGGTACAAAAGAGACCCCTTCTCTCAAGGCAAGGATAACTCCAAGGTGTGATTTGTATTTCAGAGCCTCTCTTTAAGAGAGGT
>NW_011478761.1:14574-16740 GCF_000754665.1 Bison bison bison | reverse complement strand
AGAGGGAATGCAAATGTTTGCATCGCTTTGCTCTGTTTTTGACAGTGTGTTATTACAATATTTTTATTTTGAATGGCATTAGATGATTGTCCAAATGCCCAGACATCCTTCTTTTCATTAAAGAATGTCTATCAGGACCTCTCATTGCCAATATCTCTTTAGCCTTTAGCACATGTTGTTTGTGGATGATGACAACAGCTATCACCACAAAGAAAATAACATTTGATGAGTGCCTGTTCTCTTCTTTTCATATATTAGTGCATTTCATCCTCATAAAACCTATCAGGGAAGTACTGTTTTTATTCTATTCTACAGATGGGAGAAACCAAGGTTCAGAGAGGTTATACCACTTGCCCAATAGCTTCACATAGCTTGAAAGTGACCGAGTAAGGAGTTGAACCCAGGCAGACTGGTGCCAAAGTCCTCTCTCTCTTTTTAAAAAAAAAATATATATATTTATTTTTTAATTGAAGGATAATTGCTTTACAGAATTATGTTGGTTTCTTCCAACCATCAACATGAATCAACCATAGATCTACACATATGTCCCCTCTCTCTTGAACCTCCCTCCTACCTCTCTCCTGTCTCTCTCTCCTGTTTTTTTTTTTTTTTTGATGGCTCTACTGTGCAGCTTGTGGGATCTTAGTTCCTTGATGGGTTTGAACCTGAGCCCATGGCAGTGAAAGCATGGAGTCTTAACCACTGGACCACCAGGGAATTCCCCCAAGTCTCCTTTCTTAACCCTTATACTATACCTAAAAACCAAAAGCCACTTCGTCTCCCAGACTGTTAAGAACTAGAGGGATTGACTGTTTAGTGGCAGATTTTTGAAGAATCACGTATTTAATTAAAGTTTTCTTGGAGAGAGTACTTTGTTGTTCTCCGGTAGTTTACACCTTGTCTATTTTTATTGTCTGTGGTGCCATTTATGATGTTTTTATGTGTTGGTATTTTTATCTTTCTGTTGGCTGTCATTTTATCTACAGGACCTATAGCTGATTATCTGTGCTATTTTCTCACTTGACAACAAAAATATTAACAATAAACATCTCAGTCATTGCTTGCAGCTTAGAAGAAAAAACACGTGATGAAACACATTTATCGAAACTCAGTTGTGGAACCTGTCTTCATATGCAGGTGACAGCTGCACTTGCAAAGAGCTGTTGTTTCTGGCAGCAATTTAGATCTTATAGAAGGAAAGAGGTGGTCTCGCTCAGCCTGTGGGCTTCTCAGACAGAGCCTGTACATAAGTGCTTGAGCCCTGCAAAGTCTTAATTTGGCCTTGAGCTCCAGGGACCTCTTCTTCCCATTTGCAGACTTATCAGTGTATCAGTCCCAGGGGTGCTAAACCCATGGCCTTACATCTCAGAAGCTAACATGATTTGAGCTGTGTTATCAGCTTTTAGTAGCTTGTTAAATAGTTACCTTGCACCTACTGTGTGTTTATTAGGCACCAGAGTACGAATGCACTAGAGATGGTCTCCATCTTCATGGTTTATTTAGGGAAATAGAACATTGAAGAGCTAAATATGTTGTTGTTCAGTTGCTCAGTCGTGTCTGACCCTTTGTGACCCCATGGACTGCAGCACACCAGGCTTCCCTGTCCTTCACTGTCTCCCAGAGCTTGCTCAAACTCCTGTCCATTGAGTTAATAAGAGAAGTGGGAGAGGGCTGTGAAGGAGACTCAGAAAATTGAGAGACTTGTCCTTGTCTAGGGATTCTAAGGAGGCTTCCCCAAGTTAAGTGACATTTCAGCTGGAAAGGGAAGAGTGTGGAAAAGTTAATAGAGGATGAGAAATGAAGAAAGCATTGCAGGGGGAGGGACCAGTAGAGGTGAAGGCCCATGAGTGGGAGAAACAGAGAGCATGGTAGAAAAGCAGGGCTGGAGCTGAGGGAGTAAGTGGAGAGTGGTGGGAGACGATGTTGGATTTGAACCTTTTCTACCCCAATGGGAAGTCATTAAAAGATTCAAAGCTTGGGCTAACATGATCCAGTTTGTATTCCATTTTGAAAAGGTCACTCCAGTTGTTCTTTATTCCACAAATAAGTATTACTATTTTTGTTTTTTTTCCTGGCTGTGCTGTTTGGCATGCAGGATCTTAGTCCTCTGACCAGGGATCAAACCTGCACCCCTTGCATTGGAAGCGCAGAATTTAACCACTGGAC
>NW_011478761.1:13093-14211 GCF_000754665.1 Bison bison bison | reverse complement strand
GAAAATCCCATGGACAGAGGAGCTTGGCGGGCTACAGTCCATGGAGTTGCCAAGTATCGGACACAACTGAGTGACTAAACAACAAGGAATAAGACAGACCAAAAAAAAAAAAAATCCCTACCCTTGTGTAACTTACATTCTAGTTGGGTGGAGGGAACTAGTAAAGAAACCAACAGATAAACATGAAGCATATCAGATGGTGATGAGTGCCATGGGGGAAGCAGCTGTGGTCTAGGGGGAAGGATGTCAATTTATATGGCATGGGAAGGGAAGACATTGACAGAGGCATTTCAGTAATGGCCTGAAGGAGGTGAGAGATGTTTGTGTGAGAGAGAAGAGTGTTCCAGGTAGTGAAGAGCAAGGTGCACAGGCCTAAGGAGGGAGGAGAATTGGTATGTTTAAGGTTCAGTGACAAGACTGATATGGCTGGGCTGCAGTGGACAAGGGAGAGTGGTGGGTGCCAGAATTTGCAAGACGGTGGACAATCTTGGCCAATGTAAGGATGCCCTGCTTTCATGCTGAATGAAATGGGGTGCCACTGGACGGATGACACCATGAGCATATGTTTTGACAGGTTTAGTCTGACGACTGCCCACCCCTACATTCCCCAGGTGCCCTGTTGAAATAGACTGTAAGGGACTAAGGTGGAAACAAAGAGATGATGACTGGGACACGGGGTGTGTACACAGGAGGGAAGCTCAGAATGACTAAGTCCAGATCTGAAGAAGGATGAGAGGAGAAGCAGGGAGACCCATTAGCAAGCTGTGCACTAGACTTGTTGGGAGACTGAGAGGAAGCTGAATGGGGGCCTTAGGGAGGGAGAGGGGTGGGCAGATCTGAACTATAGCTAGAACGAGCAGAGAGCCTGCCCACAGGACATGCTGATGGGTGATGTGGGATGTAAGGATGACAGACAAGTCCAGGATGACTCCTGGGCTTCTGATTGGAGTCACTGAGTGACATCATTTCTGGGAACACTAGACACAGGGCACTGAGTGAGGTGGGTCAGTGATTCCAGTCTGATTGAACTGAGGTTGAGTTGCAGATACCTCTGGAGCCTGCAAAGAAAGCAGAAGAATAGACCACTGGAAATATAAGTTTGGCTTTCAGAAGTCTGA
>NW_011478761.1:12354-12876 GCF_000754665.1 Bison bison bison | reverse complement strand
GCTACAGTCCATGGGGTTGCAGAGAGTCAGACACGATTGAGTGACTAACACTGCAGGGAAACTACAGTCCATAGTGGAGAGGGATGATGTCTCCCCAGGCCTCAGAATGTTCTGCCTGGGATTTCAATAACTAGCATTCTGATTAGAGGGAACTAAGGTTTTGCCAACATCCGTTGGATCGTGGAAAAAGCAAGAGAGTTCCAGAAAAACATCTATTTCTGCTCTATTGACTATGCCAAAGCCTTTGACTGTGTGGATCACAATAAACTGTGGAAAATTCTGAAAGAGATGGGAATACCAGACCACCTGACCTGCCTCTTGAGAAACCTGTGTGCAGGTCAGGAAGCAACAGTTGGAAGTGGACATAAAACAACAGACTGGTTCCAAATAGGAAAAGGAGTATGTCAAGGCTGTATATTGTCACCCTGCTTATTTAACTTATAGGCAGAGTACATCATGAGAAATGCTGGACTGGAAGAAGCACAAGCTGGAATCAAGATTGCCAGGAGAAATATCAATAAC
>NW_011478761.1:4537-11337 GCF_000754665.1 Bison bison bison | reverse complement strand
CGTGCCGTGATTCATGGGGTCGCAAAGAGTCGGATACGACTGAGCGACTCAACTGAACTGAACTGAACTGAAAGTTCAAGGATGTCAAGTAACTTGCCAGTATCACCCTGTAGTGTGTGTGACAGTGTGGGCTCTGACCCATGGCATCTGATTCCAAAGCCTGAGCTTGACCATTCCAAGCCACATTTGTCACTAACTGGTATCAACCCATTAGCATACTACCAAGCTAGTTAGGCAGAGATTTACTGAGCATCTGACTGTCTACAAAGAATGTTACAGAACACCCAGGAGTCCACAAAAATAGGCATGAGCTATGTGTCCTCGTTTACATACAAAACCACTTGCTTGAAATGGTCAGATCACCCAAAATACAACAAAATGTTAGCACACCTTTTATTACTTTTATTGAAGTATAGTTGATTTACAATGTTGTATTTCTGCTGTGCAGCAAAGTGATTCAGTTATACATGTATATGTATTCTTTTACAAAATAATTCTTTTCCATTATGGTTTATCATTGGGCACCGAATATAGTTCCCTGGTTTCTACAATAGGACCTTGTTGTTTATCCATTCTATATATAATAGTTTACATCTGCTAATCCCAAACTTCCAATCCAACCCTCTCCCACCCCCTTTTTCCTCTTGGCAACCAGAAGTGAAAGTCGCTCAGTTGTGTCTTACTCTTTGCAGCCCCATGGATTATACTGTCCATGGGATTCTCCAGGCCAGAATTTTGGAGTGTATAGCCGTTCCCTTCTTTAGCAGATCTTCCCAACCCAGGAATTGAACCAGGATCTCCTGTCTTGCAGGTGGATTCTTTACCAGCTGAGGTACCAGGGAAGCACACAAACTCTGTTCTTTATGTCTTTTGAGTCTTTTTCTGTTTTGTAGATAAGTTCATTTGTATCATATTTTAGATTCCACATATAAGTGATATCCTATGATATTGGTTTTTCTGTCTGACTTACACTTACTTCACTTAGTATGATAATCTCTAAGTCCATCCATGTTGCTGTAAATGGTGTTATTTCATTCTTTTATGTCACTGAGTGGTATTCCATACTTTTGGAAAGATAGCTTACTGCATATCCAGGCCACCTGAAATGACTTTTAAGCAATGTGGGGCCAAGAAGAGGAATGACTAAAAATAATGCATGTTGCTTAGCCCAGTGTCTGGTGCACCCAGTAAGTGCTTCATAAATGTTGGCTGTTATTGTTATTATTGTTGATACTGATTCTAGTAGGTGCTTTCAACTGCATTGATAGAGGACAGTCCCTAGTCAATCTGAGGAGAGGGGAACAAGGGACCACTGACTTTGAAGCCTTCCTCTGTGACACAGGCTTTAAGAATGGTGACTGGACCTGTTCGTCTCTCTATTTTCAGGGCCCATGCTAGTGATTGGCCAGAGCAGGCACTGAATACAAGGCAAAGAACTTGAACTAGGTCTGTTAAACTTGTTCTACAGTGATTTGAAAGATGTTTCCTAAACACACATACACCATACTAGCTCATGAGATGAGATGAGAGAGCTGGCCTGCTGTTGCCAGCTCCCAGTAGCTCCATCAGTGGGTACTGCTAGGGTTGGCACATCAGAACATTTTGGGGAGGAAAGATGGCTATTTCCAACTCCCCATCCCTGGGCCAGGTCCCAGATGGCATCCTTTGGTGGGCTTCTGTCAGCGTAGCCCCACGTGCTCCTTCCCGTTTATGATTTTGTTTTGTATCCTTTCATCATAATAAATCACAGCTACAAGAGCAGTAATATGTCGAGTCAATTGAGTCTTTGGGCAAATTGTTCAACCTGGGCGTGGTCTTGAGGACTGCAGCACATAGATATAAGTATAAATGTAAGACGCATTCTTTGCCCTCAGAAAGCTCACACTTTAGCTTGAAAGCCTAACATGTAAGTAATGCATTCTTTGCCCTCAGAAAGCTCACACTTTAGCTTGAAAGCCTAACATGTAAGTAATTACAAATAGTGAGTGAGGTTAGTGCAGGGTGGCTGGGGCAGCCCTAAGAAGGGACACTTCACCCTAGCCCTGGGGGGCTGGGAGAACTTTTTTGAGTTGAATTTTGAAGGGTAATTAGAAATTAGCTATGTGAAGCAAGAGGAAAAGGCCCCTGTTGAAGTCTAACATGCTTTTCTAAATCATTTTAGAATTGAATCACTCCTTTTCTAAAAAGTTTATTGGCTTTTTACTCTGCTCATTCATGAAAACACGGTTTGAAGGCTGACTGGCCTAAATTACTCTGGGATGTATATTGGAGCTCCAAGAATGAACAGGAATGGTCCCTGCTTTCAAGGAGGGTCTGGCAGTGTCTGGGTTGAGAGGTTGGGTTTTCAGAAGGTGATGGGAACAATCATGAAACCACCTAAGCTATCCTGGGTGTGGGGACTCAAGTAAACATGCCCCGAGAGGCAGTGTCTAGGTGGAAGGACAGGTTGTTTCACCTGGAACAGGAGAAAGGCACTCCAAGAAGAAGAAACAACATCCTGTGGCAAGAGAGACCATGATATCTTCTGAAAATAATAGTAGTTTAGTGTGTCTGGAGAGTAGCAGATGAAGGGGAGGTAGCCAGGAGCTATATTTTGACAGACAGTAAAGTTAAATAAACTCGGGGAAACAGAAGGAAAAAAGTGAGGAATGGCAGAGAAATTGGAGTAGGTCATGAAGAATTGTTGATCCGTGTGGATCCATGATGGATGTTCCATCATGTTGTTCTGGGATTGTGGGATTATCAGATGGGAGAGATGTATGGAAAAGGAGGCACAGAAGTTAAGGATATTGGCAAAAGGGTAACTGAAGTCAGGGAATTATGGTATCTATGATGGATGCAGGAGTGGCTTAGTAGACATCCTGGAACCTTAATAATCATGTGACCTCCACTTTCTATGTAAGTCCTGAAAGAGTGAGTGTCACAGGCAGAGAAAACCAGTGAGCAGAAAACAAGCAGTTTGAACTTAAGATATCAGAGTTGAGCTGTTTCAGGCGATTGTAAATTCTAGGGGTCACCATGGATACATGGAGGTGATCTTTGGAGATGGGAGAGAAGAAACTGAAGGCCAGTGGTTGTATATGTCATCCTCATGAACATTGAGGTCATATAGGATGAAGGTGGAATGTGCAGTGGAGAGGAAGCCTGGGAGCCAGGTGCCAAAGCCCCCAGTAAATGTGAGAAGGTGCTCAGGGGGCCTGAGGTGACAGTGATGGGGAGAGTACACTATCATTGTTTGGTTGTGAACCTCAAGGGAGAAGGGACATGTTTCTTATAATATGAACTTGCTCTTCTTCCTTTGCCTCGAAAAGCTCAATTTAACTGGGGGGCAGTTTCTGCTTTGATCCTAAGGGATAGACATCCTTTGAAATTTGTTGAATATTTAACAGTGCATTCTTCTACCTACCTGCTCAAACATTTGCTTTGCCCCAGCCTCCTGGGGAGAAGATTTTTCTCATGGTCCTGGAAGAACTATCCCAGCTTGACTTCACTGAACCTCCTGTTGGGATATATTTGTGTGCTTGCCTGGGGAACCGGTTTCCAAAGGCCAGGCAATCCTGTCTTTGTATAGCTGCTATTGTTATTTATCAACAGTGTTTCCCAACGTATATTCCATGAAAATACTAGTGCTTCAAGATGCTTAGCAATGGTGCATTCCATGGTCAGATACTGGGGAACCTAAATCCCTTTTTTGGAGATTCATAAGCTCTACTGCTCTGGGAAGACCCTAAGAAATTTTGCAGAAAGGAAATCTCTGTGTGAGCTAGCATTTCCCAGTATATATAATCCCCGAAGCCCTTTTCCCATTTAATCCCCATCAATAGGCAATGAATACACATTGGAAAGTGCTGGCCAATTATCAGAAAATAAGTATGTAGATTTTTCCCTCCTGACCAATAGCCATCTATCTTGAAGAAGTGAATATTGCAACGGTGGTGTATTTTGATCCTACTTAAATGAGATTTCACTGTGTTCCCAAGTTTAAATATCATGAATTACTACATTTGGTTAGAACTAACACATTATGATATTTTGTTTAGACTAGCTGTCATTCTTATGTTAAGTGGCAGCATTAGGGAATTAACTAACAGCATTTCATTTTCCTTTGGAAGAATGCCCATAACTAAGATTAGAATCTAAAAAAGAAAATGCACACTTTTCAGAGTCCTCTTGCTCTTATTTTAATTACAAATGACAGCATAAATTTCAAACTAATCACATTATTTACTCTTAAAGTAGTGATAAAATTTCTTTGCAAATGCATGCGGATCATTCATAAAAAGCAATGATATGCCTCTACTTAGATACATACTTTATAAAAAGACAAAAGTACTACAAAAAACACTTCATGAAGCTGTAATGAAGTGAAAAACAAACAAGGGAAATTAACAACATACTCTTAAATAATAGCGTGATTCTGAGAGAAGTGCAGAACCCAATAACCCAGACTTTTTAATGAGCAAAACAAACATAAATATGAACATATCAAAATAATGTGGGATGTTGCCAACATGGTGCTTAGAGGAAGATGCATTATCCTAGGTGTTTATATTACTAAGAAAGGAAACACAAAACATAATGAACTAAGCTTGCACCTTGATGTTTTTGAACAGGAGCAATGTCAGAAGCCACAAAGAGTAGGCAGAAGGAAGTAATCAACATAAAGCAGAAATAAATAAACTGGAGAAAAAGCTGATATACCCTAAGCTGATTGGGGGAAAAAAAGAACGATGGTTTGCCTATCTAAAAAAGAGAAAATATAGATTCATTAAATTAGAAATGAGACAGGAGATCTGACAACAAATGTAAAAGATTTAGAATTTTGCAGAGAAACAGCACACTTCACTGTATGCTGATAAAACAGATAAATGAGAGGGAATGAATTACTCCTTGCAAACAGAAAGCATGACTGCACCTGTTGCAGAAGAAGAAACAAGTCATTCAAGTCTTACCATCACTTACACACACTATGGGATATTTGGATCCAATACATTGATAGAAGGACCCAAACTTTGAAAGCCATGATAGTTTTTGAATGCCTTCTACGGACTAGATCATTTGTATACAGACACACAAGTATCTGTAAGTTCCAGTCTATACAATGTACAATGATTATACATGGGAGCTAGTAATACTAGTTTACAGATCTTATAATAGTAATGGGTCTGAGTCACCCAGCAAGTAAGTGGTAAAGCTCGGATTTGAACTCAGATTCATTTGGCTCCCTAATATAGGGAAAGTTTATAATCTTTCTCTATATTATACTTTCTACAGCTATAAAAAATTTCTGTCCCCTAAATTGTTTTAAAATGTTGAGTTGATGCTGCCTTAACTCAATTACCAATTTACTTTTTGAGAAAATATGACTTCAGTCTTCAAACTAGGAAAAAGTAACAAGAAGGAAAATTACACTTATGGATATTTATTATTTATTCAATAATTATAAACAAATGTGTATGTGTGTGTGTTTGTGCTCAGTCACGTCCAACTCTTTGAGACCCTATGGGTTGTAACCCCCCAGGCTTCTCTGCTCATGGAATTTTCCAGGCAAAAATACTGAAGTGGGTTACCATTTCCTACTCCAGGGATCTTCCCAACATAGGGACTGAACCTGCATCTCTGAGTCTCCTACATTGGCAGGGGCATTCTTTACCACTGTGCCACCTGGGAAGCCCATAAACAGAAGTAATTCTTAGAAATTGATCTCTGACCAAATGAGATTTAATCCAGGAGCACAGGATAAGATGATAAAATGAAAATTACTGTGACAATTCAACTTATTAACATAAAAACATTGTTAAAATAATATCTCAATAGATGGTGAAATGGCATCAACTATTCTTGAACAATCTATTTGGTGACTGGAAAATAATATGATTTCTATATATTTCAAAAAAAGACATAACAGTTCTTTTCATAAAGAACAGAGTTCCCATAAAAATAGAAAAAATTATAGGTGATGAATGTAGGACTAAAGTTCTACCATATTTTAACATTGTACTAGAAATGTGAGCCATAGTCATTGGTAAGGAAAAAGAAATTAGATGAGTACCACCAGCAAAGGAAGATACACCTTTCTTGAATGGGCTAGCACTCACTGCATACAAGGCATTGTGACAGTTACTGGGGATATACCCTGGAAAGACTGTGTATATCTTTAACATATATGGTCATTACACCTAGGTGGTATAAATGAGGTCAAGAACATCTTGAAATTCAAGGCAGATAAACACAAATAGTCATGTTTCTAGTTGCAAACAACTGAAGAATATAATGAGGGAGAGAATCATTTGCATTGGAGACAAAATACATTAAATACTGGGGCATTAATTTAACTGGGGATATGATATTTATTTAAATAAAATTATACAATCCTAAAGGGAGGAATAAAAGGCATTAAATCAATGAAGGAGAGATACCTCGCTCCAGTTGAAAAGACAACATATGGGAAAGATTACAGTATCCCCTGAGTTAATACAGAGTGTCAGTGCATGCCAATTAAAGACCTGGTGGGATACTTTATGAGATGCGACAGATTGCTAGCAAAATTCATCTAGAAAAATAAGCAGGCAGAAATACTAAAGAGTTTTAAAATTAATCATTTGAAGTTATACTTTGTGTCATATTTTCAATATTTGTGCATCTCTTTTTCCATATCCATCCAGTTCCAGCCCTGCACCTAACTCATCAGTTCAGTTCAGTTCAGTTGCTCAGTTGTGTCTGACTCTTTGCGACCCCATGAACCGCAGTATGCCAGGCCTCCCTGTCCATCACCAACTCCCAGAGTCCACCCAAACCCA
>NW_011478761.1:4023-4437 GCF_000754665.1 Bison bison bison | reverse complement strand
TCTGTTGTCCCCTTCTCCTCCTGCCCTCAATCTTTCCCAGCATCAGGGTCTTTTCCAATGAGTCAGCTCTTCGCATCAGGTGGCCAAGGTATTGGAATTTCAGCTTCAACATCAGTCCTTCCAATGAACACCCAGGACTGATCTCCTTTAGGATGGACCGGTTGGATCTTCTTGCAGTCCAAGGGACTCTCAAGAGTCTTCTCCAACACCACAGTTCAAAAGCATCAATTCTTCAGAGCTCAGCTTTCTTTATTTTTTTTAAAATTTTATTTTATTTTTAAACTTTACAATATTGTATTAGTTTTGCCAAATATCAAAATGAATCCACCACAGGTATACCTGTGTTCCCCATCCTGAACCCTCCTCCCTCCTCCCTCCCCATACCCTCCCTCTGGGTCATCCCAGTGCACCAGC
>NW_011478761.1:1382-2921 GCF_000754665.1 Bison bison bison | reverse complement strand
GGTGGTGTCATCTGCATATCTGAGGTTATTGTTATTTCTCCCAGCAATCTTGATTCCAGCTTGTGCTTCCTCCAGCCCAGTGTTTCTCATGATGCACTCTGCATATAAGTTAAATAAGTAGGGTGACTTATTTTTCTCCTTTTCCTATTTGGAACCAGTCTCATAAAAGGTTCTTTAGTAATACTAGTAGAAAGAAGAAAGGGTGAGATCCTTATTGTAGGGCTTTGAATATAAACTAGGGACTGATTGCTTTCTTCAAGGTGTTAGAGAGCTGAAGAGATGGCAACACTGGGGATGTGGCCTCATCTTAAAGCAAGCAAGGCAGGAGTGGTTGTGGTCAGAATTCCAGGATCTTGTTGTAACCATGCTGCCATTTTCATAGCAGAAGAAGGGCCTGCCTGCTAGCTCTCTGCCCAGGCCCTTTGTCAGTATGACATTTGGGAGCCCTCATTCATCAGGCACCATCTTCATAAGGAACCTGAGAAGTTTGAACAAGAGCACCAGTCTGGATCTCATTGCTTTCCACTACAGCTCTGGGGTCTGGCCACCCTACTTTTCAGATGCCAGACATTTTCTCCATTTTTTGAGCCCCATCTCTGGTGTGAAATCTTTCTCAAATGGCCCTAACAAAAATGCTTCTCCCTGCCCTGCACTTTTGCTCAGTAGGACACAATTGAGTGACTAACACTTTCACCTTATACTATATTAAGTGCCCAGTCCATTCACTCTAGCAGGATTTATTTAGTACCATTTCCAGGTCACGCCCTGGGTGTTGGGTGTTCAGGCGCCATGGTTCCTGCTCCTGGGGAGGTCGATGTCTTGGTTTTCAGGCAGATAATTCCATCCCCGTGTGATGAGTGCTTCACAGGGAAAATAAATCGAGGGCATAGTTGGGGTCAGGTACATACAAGAGGGAGGTTCCAATTCCCTTGGACCACTGGCAGGGTAAAAAGGTCTGGGAAGGCTTCCTGACTCAGAGGACGAGAGTTGAATGTTAAAAGATGAGTAGGATTTATCCATGTAGAAGAGAAAGGGGAGGACATTCTAAGGCAGGGGTCTGCAAACAGGCCTGAACTTGGCTATTCCAACCAAGGCTAACTGCCAGTGTGTAGGTACACTTACTGTGTTTGATGTTTGGAGGCTCATAGGGGAGAAGTGACTTGTTAAAGGCCACTGGGGCATAAGAGGCTGGTCCTGGCACTCGGACCTATTGTTAACTCTCTGCCCTTGACCTTTTATCTACTGAACCACCCCTTTGCAAGGCCTTGGCTCTGTGGCAGCTGTGGGCCCTTCGGCTATACATCTTCATTGAAACCATCTCCCCTAACACAGGACTGGGCAGTGAGCTGGTGCCTGTACATGTTTGCATAATTGATCTACCTAGGATTCAGTTAGGGAGAAGGACATGAAAACCCACTCCTGTATTCTTGCCTGGAAAATCCTGTGGACAGAGGAGCCTGGAGGGCTGCTGTCCATAGGGTTGCACAGAGTTGGACACGACTGAAGCAACTTAGCAGCAGCAGCAGGATTCAGTAGAGG
>NW_011478761.1:0-578 GCF_000754665.1 Bison bison bison | reverse complement strand
CCTCCACCCTCCAGAGGATCCGTGAAAGAAGTTCCATTTGGAATTCAGGCTGACTGTGCTGACTGCCAGCTCACTGTCAGCCTGCCGGCCACCCCCCAGCTCCAGTTCACTCCGCAGGTACCACTTGTCTTTTCTGACTTGATTGTGGTAATAACAGCAAGTTCTTCATGAACACCAGCTATGGACTCGGCTCCATGCAGATATGCTATGCTCTCAGTTAATCCTAATGGAAACCTTGTGAAGATCTTGCTGTTATTCCCCTTTTCCAGATGAGGAAACTGAGACCCAGGAGGTGAGGGGGAACTGGCCAGGGTGACTCAGAGAGGAAGCGGCAGAGCTCTGATTGAACACCAGAACTTGTGCTTGCATGTCTGACTACACTTGATTAAAACAAATCCTGGGAACCATTAAACAGTCATAGAGTGGTGACTGGCTTGCTGGTAATTACACAGATTTTGATGGAGCCACTTCTGGAGTCCAGATTTTCCAAAATATAGGCTTATGCTCTTGCTTTGATCTCGTATAGTTGCTTACTTTACAAATGATGCAGAGATGTTGGTCTCAAGAAAACACCCTAA
>NW_011478760.1:15025-15830 GCF_000754665.1 Bison bison bison | reverse complement strand
TTCTTGAGCTCTAAAATCACTGCAGATGGTGACTGCAGCCATGAAATTAAAAGGCGCTTGCTCCTTGGAAGAAAAGCTATCACAAACCTAGACAGCATATTAAAAAGCAGAGACATTACTTTGCTGACAAAAATCCATCTAGTCAAAGCTATGGTTTTTCCAGTAGTCATGTATGGATGTGAGAGATGGACCATAAAGAAGGCTGAGTGCCGAAGAATAGATGTTTTTGTACTGTGGTGTTACAGAAGACTCTTGAGAGTCCCTTGGACTGCAAGGAAATCAAACCAGGCAATTCTAAAGGATATCAGTCCTGAATATTCATTGGAAGGATTGATGCTGAAGCTGAAGCTCCAATACTTTGGCCACCTGATGTGAAGAACTGACTCATTTGAAAAGACCCTCATGCTGGGTAAGATTGAAGCAGGAGGCGAAGGGGACAACAGAGGATGAGATGGTTGGATCGCATCACCAACTCGATGGACATGAGTTTGAACAAGCTCCAGGAGTTGGTGATGGACGGGGAAGCCTGGCCTGCTGCAGTCCATGGAGTCTCAAAGAGTCGGACATGACTGAGTGACTGAACAGAACTGAACTGATTTGTGCATGTTGCTAACAACACTTCTAGCAATAAGTTCTTAAATATAGAAAGCATGATCCATGGAAGAAAAACCTGTGATGTAGGACTTTATTAAAATTAAAAACTTTTCCCTGAAAAAATTTTTTAAGATAATGATAAACCAAACCAGGGACTGGGAATAAATCTCTTTAAAATACATATATAATAAAGGACTGATATCTAAAATAT
>NW_011478760.1:8968-11677 GCF_000754665.1 Bison bison bison | reverse complement strand
CAATAGAGTATCCATACAAAAGGAGCACTTTAACATAGCATCTACCAAGACTGGGTAACAAGTATATTCATTGGGTGAATATCCTGGTATTCATAAAGCCAGTCCCACAAGGTTTGCATACAAAACATATCAGCTGCTTCATCTGGGGTAATCCAGTTTCCATTCATACAGAAAGATGGGCAGTCCTCTTCTCAGGGTAAACAGACCTTACAGTGACTTTTATCCCATCTACCAGGCTAGTTGTTCCTTCAGGAATAACTTCCTGTGTGTCTGGATCACATATAGCCATCTGTGATTGTTCTATAGTGATCTGTGTGTCCTGTGCCAACCCAAACATGCTCTTTCATTCTGCGGCATTCAAAACCAAAGACACAGCTCCTAAATTAGTCGCTCTCACAATACTTTTCAGTAAAGGTTCCTCAGGAGACTGATGATATTGATCTACAAAATAAAACAACTCCTTCACACTAATGTCCCCTGGTTTCAACAGTGTTTTGGTTTTGCCCTCCCCGTACAATGACTACCTTCCTAGTAACTAGAGGTTTTAGAGGTACTTTCTGTTGCCTCTGCATAATTTCTACCTTGGGGTGGAGGCAGCTGTGAGGCTAGTGACTGAAGATCAGACTCACTGAAATCTGAGCTTGGTCTAACATCAGGGTCTGATCTAACACTCTCTTTTACTTTAGCTATTAACAGATAATTACCAAGATTGTATATTTACCTTTTTTCTTATTAGTCTGCACTTCCTTATTCATCTAGTGAGACAACTCCCCAGGAGTTGGATCTGATGAAATAAAATTCTAATTTTATGGCAAGACAAGAAAATGTAAACATAAAATTTTTCTCTGACCATTTGGGCCTCCTCCCTTCCCTTTAGTGTGTATTGTGCATCTGCACTAATCAGATCTCTCTAGGATATAACTTTCCTTCTTAAACTTGTAAGGAGTCATGGTGACCCACTCACTACTCACTTTGTACTTGCAGACCTGGATTGTATCAATATGTCAGTTGACATATAATCCTTTGTCTCAAAAACTATACAACTGTGCTTTGACCTCTAACAAATGGGACAGTCTTCAGAACTTTCTGAAAGTCTGCCTCCATAGTTATAATCCTCAGGTTGCTTCTGAAAGTCTGCCACCATAGTTATAATCCTCAGGTTGCTTCTGAAAGTCTGCCTCCATAGTTATAATCCTCAGGTTGCATAAATAAAATTTTCATGCCTTTCTTAGATTGACTACTAATTTCTCATCAACAGATCCATCCCTAAATTCCATTGGCAACTTTTACCCTTCGTATCAGACTATAGCACAGCTGTTGCTCGATACCATGTATGATCACGAATCAAAGGTTCCTCATCCCCCACCTTTTCATCCTTTCTTTTCCCAAACTACATGTTTACGTGAGCCAGGGCTTTCTAACAAATCCCACTTCTCTGATACTAACTAAAGTAGTTCTGAACCCATTTCCAATGTGTATGTGTCAGAAGGTGGGGAGGGGGAGGTGGTTTCCTATACCAACAAGTAATTCTCAAATGTCAGCAAGGTGTCCTACAAGTAAACTTAATTATGATACTATCTATCCAGAGATAGCATCAGATTCCACAGGTTAGGGACCCAGTCCCATAAGACTGCCTTCACTTCAAATGTCAATTTCAAGCCAAGGTTGTTACCTGTACTTATGACCAACTGGCTATAAATCAAAGGTTCCTATGGCCTCCTCCTTGGTTTTAATTAATTTTCTAGAGTGACCTACAGAATTCAGAGAAACACTTTACCTACCAGATTACTAGTTTATTATCAAAGGATGTAATTCAGAAACAGCCAGCTGGATTACATAGGACAAGGTATGGGGAATGGGTGCAGAGCTTCCATGCTCTCTTGTAGTGCTCCACTCTCCCAGAATCTTCATGTGTTCTCCAAGTCTGAAGCTCTCCAAATCCCATCCTTTTGGGTGTTTATCGAGGCTTCATTACATGGGCATGATTGATTAAATCATTGGCTACTGGTGGTTGATTCAACTTCTACATTCTCTCCCTTCCCAGGAAGTAATAGGAGGGGTTTGGACTGAATATTACAACTTCTAATCACAGGGTTGGTTCCTCTGGCAATGGGTCACTATCTCTGGTGCTTTCCAAAAGTCATCTCATTAACATAAACCTAGTTGTGGTGGAAAAAGGCAGGGAAGCCTGGCATCCTGCAGTCCATGGGGTCCCAAAGAGTCAGACACAACTTAGCAACTGAACAACAAATGAATAACAAAACATGTATTTCACCATAATGGCTCTGAAGTGGATTTCAGGAACTGAGGATAAGAGACCAAACATTATCACAAAAGGTGTTCTCATTGCTCTTTTCCAGGAAATTTCAAGGGTTTCAGGAGCTGTGAGCCAGGGACAGTAGATGGAGACCAAATATATATGAGAAACATATCTTGGTCATCTGAATGACCAATTATATTCCTTATAAATCACAATACCACACAAAGCTTACTACAGTAACTGCAGCAATCTCAACAGTATGGTACTGGCATAAAGATAGAAACACAAATCAGTGAAACAGAATAAAGAGCCAAGAAATAATCCCTTGCATATATGTGGCCAAATGAGTTTTGACAAGGGTACCAAAACCATTCAATGGGGAATGAACATTCTTTTCAAGAAATGGTGTTGGGAAAACTGGATACCCACATGCGAAAGAATGGATTTGG
>NW_011478760.1:5408-5540 GCF_000754665.1 Bison bison bison | reverse complement strand
ATATGAATAAGTTGATATCTTCCCCCTCTGCCCCACATCTGGGCAAGCTAATCAGAAAGCCAAGGTGCTCCCTCCTTAGGCACTGGCAAAAGTTCAAACCATCTGCAGGACCCTCAATCTGAACCCATCCCT
>NW_011478760.1:3580-5308 GCF_000754665.1 Bison bison bison | reverse complement strand
ACTTTTTATACTGTCTTGGTGTGTATACATGTGTGACATTATCAATACCAGCATCTGAACAAAATCTAGAGTGATAATGTATTTCATCTCTGAGGGGTGGCCACAACAGTCCCCAAAAAGAAAATATTTTTTTCCTGTACAATGGAGCCATGTTTCTTGCAGAATGAAGACAGAGAGGGAATTAATTGTGTTGTTCATCTAGGCTATCTTTGGGAATTTTAATATTATATTTTGAAACTTTACTACATATATAATAACATTAATGGATTTATGTAAATCATAAAAGTTCCTACCACTGTTCTTGGTATACCAGAAAAATCACATTACTTTAACAGGAATCTCAAATGGAAAAGGTACAACCTTTGAGTCATTTCCTTTGGTTTTTTATCCACTTAAGATTTATACACCAAGGGATGACAGCAACAGAAGTTTTTGTTTTTCATATCAGACTGGTTTTGACTCAGAAGAAATAATCTGTTATGAAAACTGAAGGATGAGTGTGCCTCTTCTCTAAAAGCTTTTTTGTGCTTGATCACTGGTTCACTGAGGGAAGAACTGTTAGTTGTGGACCAGGATTTCTCACCTAAGGTGTTTCAGAGAACCTGAAGTACCCTGTAGGTTGAATGCAGGTCATGTAGTGGCATATAATGCAGACAGTGGAAAGATCATGAAGGATATTGTGCCTTGAAAGCCTTGCTAGGGAATCTGGTGATATGTAGATGGATTTCCTCTGAAAGTCCCTCTTTTAAAATTAAGGGCACAGCAAAGGGTCAGTAGATGCTAATGATCCAGTTGCGTTGTAGGAAGAGTTCTTGTTTTACTTAATGACAGGGAAGATGAGAAATCTACACTGAGTTTTACCCCCAGCCAGCAACATACTGAGATAAGTAGTATCTGGATCAGCTCTGATACTACATGGGTTTGCTTGAATTATTTTTCCAGGAAAGGAGATGAAACAAGAGACGAGCAATGAACAATTTGGAAACTGATTCTGCCTTCCATAATTCCCACCCAAGGAGAAACCATCAGCTTCTTCCTTTGATACACCTATACACCCTACACTCACCCTTCTCTTTAGCTGATGGAAAATTCTACACCTATCAACTGTTTTAAGTGTGTGCTCCATAGAGCATTTGAGACACAGAATACTTCCAAAGGGTCTGGTCCAACAGTTCTGTGAAGATCCCCAATTCTGAAGGCAGCACCCACAGATGGAACTCCATGCTATGGGAGTTCTGTGAATTAAAAACAAGTTATAAAGAACTTCAAATATCATCTACTGTATGTTGCAAAAAGCCAGCCTGCATTTTTTCACCCTTAATGCACATATGTGGCTGTCCTTCATTTCAACTCCTAGGTATACATAAGATAGATTCAGATTTGACCTTAATAGAAATTAAAGATAATTGCTAAAACTAGGGGCACATGACATCTTGTAGAGATTTTTCAGTTTAAGCCTTCCCCTCAAACACATAAAAAGTAAGGAGAGAGAGAAAATTCAATAGGAAGACCAGTATTTGTACACTGCATTTTCCAATACTCAATTTTCCAATGCTGGCAGTTAAGGAAAGAGGATGATAACAGCAAAGGAGATAAAAGGTAGGAGAGGCAAAGGGGACCCGAGATCCCAATCTAAACTCTGGCATTCTATGCCACAAACTCTTAACCAGAACCTAGGTTCTGTTAGGTATAAACAGGAGGAGCTGAGGTAGTATGGACAACATGGCT
>NW_011478760.1:0-669 GCF_000754665.1 Bison bison bison | reverse complement strand
CTCAGCCCCCTTTCAAACTACAGGCTCTGCCAGTGATATAAACAACGCGCAGAGGAAGCTCACTCAGGGAAGGGAAGGATGGCTGTGTGCCTGAGCACAGCCCTGTGGAGGGTGGTGGTCTTCAGCCACTCCAAGGCCACCAGATCTGCCACTGAAGTTGGACCTAGGAGTGGAGGAAGGAAATGGGACTTTAAGTCTTTTTCTAACTTTTTTCCATGTTGATTAGCACAACATGGAAAGAGAAAAGTATGGAAATTCAGGGCTAAGTGGAAAAGGCAGATAATTAGCAAACTCTTCCTCCATTTCATGTCCCCTACTATTGCAGGTAAAATCAATGTTTTTTCCAGACACAAAACAAGAGCATGGAGAGTGGAAAAGTTGGATGGGAGTGAGAGAGGCTGAAGAATCCCTAGGCTGGCACTTTACCTCTGCTGCACCCAGGCAGATCTCCACTACTTCATCCTACAGGTCTACTGAGGAAGTCTCCACACACACAAACCTTCACTGATCTGCAGTAATTTCCTCCTCCTTTCCTTGTTTCCAGTGATGATAAGACTCACAGCAGACCTAAAAGGCAGATCTCTTCATTGACCTGCTCCGCTTGGACGAGAAGTAGCTTTCTCATTTCCTTGCCTCGAAGGGGTGCAGACACTTTATCAGATGAAAGAC
>NW_011478759.1:5069-5941 GCF_000754665.1 Bison bison bison | reverse complement strand
AGGCCAGTCTATTTTTCATATGAACTAGTTTCTCTCTATCCTCAGCTCCTTGGAAACCACAGGGTTGTCATGGTAGCTGTTATCAGGGAGAAGGGAGTAAGAAGATGCTGACTACACCCTGTTTCTCTTCTCTAACGAGGTATAAGGCCAAGCGCCCCCTTTGTCTACACAAACACTATGCTCCCTTATGCTATAAGTAAGGTTGGCTGAGTTAGGGCTTAAATAGTCCATCGCCATCGGGGTCAGTGCTCTCTTTCTATGGGAGAAAGATCCTTGCTTTGACCCCCTTCTCCCAGCTGCAATAGGTAGATTTGGGCAAATGCTCTTATTGTTTTGCTGGCATTCTTTTTTTCTTCTCTCTTCAGTGGTACTAGGGAGACTGGAGTGAGTTCTCGGTTTTGTACACCAAAGAGAATATATTTGGCTCCCAAGATGGCAACAGGGACAGGTGCCTCCCTTCTCTCTACCTGAACATCTTTCTTTCCACTTTGTTTTCATCAGTGGAAGTGCCCTTTGAGAAGAAAACACTTCCTGGTCCTCGGGAGATGCTTGAAAATTGAATGAGAGCCTCCACTTCTTTGTGACTTGCAGTTGGGGAGTCACCATCTTTAAGCATTTCCCATTTCTAGCAGGAACCAGCTATGAAGCAAAATGACTAAAAGAGGTACATAAGAGGGGAGAGTCCGCAGAGACATTAATCACTGTGAGACTCTCCTTTCTTGTTACACTCGTCAAGTAAGAAGAGGGCCAGTCAGTGGCAAAGGCAAAGAGTTAACATGGGAGACGCAGCACTGTAGGCTGTGTGGTTAGAGCCTCGCTATTAGAGAAAGGGAAATTTCTACAGGAGATCAGAACTTGGTGCCTCGGCCCAT
>NW_011478759.1:767-1118 GCF_000754665.1 Bison bison bison | reverse complement strand
CTGGAGAATCCCATGGACAGAGGAGCTTGGCGGGCTACAGTCCATAGGGTCACAAAGAGTCGGGCACGACTGAGCAACACTTATTGAAGTAAAAGAAGATGCTCCTCCCCCACATTTGTCTTACCCTGTGACCTGAAGAACTGGGACCCTACTTTCCTTGGCCTGACCCTTCAGAGATGCTCCATCAGAGAAGAGAGGAGAGAGGAGCTAAGTAAAAAGGAAGACGGATGAAGGAAGTAGAGCCTAACTTGCTCTAGAAACAGGAGAGGCTTAGTATTGGGCTGGAGCACACTCAAGTGGTATGGTGAAACGAGAGCAGCAGCCCCACTCTTGTCTCATCAGTCTGCCTCC
>NW_011478759.1:0-667 GCF_000754665.1 Bison bison bison | reverse complement strand
TGAGATGAAATTTTCTAGGGACCTTTTGAAAAGCGAGGCTAAGCCAGCTGGGCACCACGTTCTTCCTGACCTCATTTGGCCGTAGCCATCAGGTCCTCACTCAGAAGCCAGGCCCCTAGAGAGGACCCAGCCTTGGGTGGGGATGAGGCCACAGACTCATGCCCAGTTGTCCCCCACCCCTTGTTATTGCCACAAAATCCTGAGGATGATCACCTTGTCGGGATGTCCTAGCCATTTTCCCAAACAATGACACACCCGCTCCAAAGAATGAGCTTGATGTTGGCCTCTGGAACCCCTCCCCTTCTGGCCCCCTGTTACCGTTGCACTCAGGCCCTTGCCGCAGATGGTGGTCTTGTAGTCGCCAAAGATCTGCCTGACTGCGCCGGTGGTGTAGAAGCCCTCGGCCAGCAGGAGGGCCCCATAAAGGAAGAAGAAAGAGGCAGTTCCATAGATGACATACTGGAAAGCATGGATCCTGTGTTAACAGATAACACAAAGCCAGAAAATCTTATGCATGGAGGACCCGGTTCCCTTGCTGCATAAATCAGTTGGACTCTTGAGTAGGCTCCTAAACAAGGCTAGGGATGCTTTAGGGGAATCACTAGGTTCTTCCTCTAGGCTTCTACCTTGTACTTATTGAGGTAACTGGAGAAGGGAATGGCATATC
>NW_011478758.1:9654-10577 GCF_000754665.1 Bison bison bison | reverse complement strand
AAAACATTAAGAAAGTGGAAGACCAAAAGGTCAGTCTTGATAGAGGGTTCTGTTAATAAGACTTCTGAAATTGGAGACAAAACCTCTAGGACAGCTCAGCATTTCTGTGTTCAGTTGAGTGATCCTTTGTCCAGGATAAGCTTGTCCAGGCCAGTATACTCCAACTCAGAGAGAAAAGAGCATTATTACATTAAAGGAACAACTTGAAAATTCTAGGGAAAACAGTGATGCAAATTGTGGATAAAGGGGACCAGGCCCAGGTAACATTGGGATGACAGGAAAGTAAGGTTTGCCTAGTCTCAGTGTATATTAACTAAATTATGTCTAATTCAAAGTATCCCAGATATTCTTTCTCTTTCTCCCTCCCCTCCTTTGACCACCTCTTCCTTCTGTCCTTTTTAACTTTCCTCCAGGATTCTTCCTCATATTACCTCTTTTCCCCTTTCCCCTTTCCCTTTTATTTTTCCTCCTCAGTCTGGCCTTTCTATAAGATCTCCTCCTGTGGGCTCAACTGATTAAAAATAGCCCTCCCCAAATGAATAATTTATGTAGGGCTTCCAAATCCTTCATCTCATTTGATTTTCATAGCAAACTAATCAGGAGGCCAAACCAGAGATTATCTCCATTTAAAAGATGAGAAAACTCAGGTTCAAGAAACTAAGTGACTTGTTCCATGTTATACAACTAGTAAATGATGATTACAGAATTAGAATCTATTTTTTCTGAGTCTGCTGCTGCTGCTGCTAAGTCACTTCAGTCGTGTCTGAGTCTGTGCGACCCCATAGACGGCAGCCCACCAGGCTCCCCCGTCCCTGGGATTCTCCAGGCAAGAACACTGGAGTGGGTTGCCATTTCCTTCTCCAATGCATGAAAGTGAAAAGTGAAAGTGAAGTCGCTCAGTCACGTCCAACCCTCAGCGACCC
>NW_011478758.1:9050-9554 GCF_000754665.1 Bison bison bison | reverse complement strand
AGTGACTAGAGGAAATGAGAAATTATATTTATCAGATACTTACTAAGTCCCTATCTATTTCTTTCAAACACATTTGAAAACAGTACTCAAACGTGAGTTTATCTGATTCAAAAGTTCTGGTTCTTTTCATTATATCATTTTGCTTCCAAAGAAACTAATCTCAGCCATATACATGTGCCTGTATGCTTACAATGTATTATTGTATGTAGGAACTTATGAATGTGTTTGTGTTATGGATATCCATAAAATGTTAAAGCTTTGTGAGCCTGGCAATTTTCATTTTTAAATCTATTTCCTTATCTGTAATAATCATAGCCACTAAAGCCTTTTGGTCTTTTACTGGTGCACTTAAATATTTATTTGTGTTCTATTCACTTAAAGATCTTATTTCATTTAATCCTCAGAACTACCCTGAGAAGTAGTAAATAATATTAATTCCATTTAAGATGAAAACACAAGGGCCAGAGAAGTAAAGCAGTTTATCAAGTCACACAGCTAGGAAAA
>NW_011478758.1:3975-5858 GCF_000754665.1 Bison bison bison | reverse complement strand
TCTTTCTTCCTTACCAGAAGTTATTCATTTGCCTGTTTCCCAGAGTAACGTGGGCCATGGAGTCAGGCCATCTCCTCTGGGCTCTGCTGTTCATGCAACCTCTGTGGCCCCAACTGACTGATGGGACTACTAGAGTCTACTACCTGGGGATCCAGGATGTGCGGTGGAACTATGCTCCTAAGGGAAGGAATATCATCACGAACCAGCCTCTGGAAAGTGACATGTAGGTTTAATCTCTTGTGAAATTAGAGATGGAGTTAGGGAGGGGCACCCTTGAGGTCAGTAGGTAGCTCTTGAGGACCTTTTCCCAGGGTGTGGTTGCAGTCAGCTCCAGATCTCTCTGGGCCATAATCCCAGCGGTGCATTTCCTGAGAAACAACTAATTGACCCAGGAGGCAGTATCTCATATGGAGTCTGCTTTTCCACACTGAGATGCCTCAGCATTTTTAGAGTCTTAAAGGTCATTCCATATTTCCTTGATTTCTAAGGTGATATCCACTATGCTGTTTTAATAATAGGTGTTTAGCTTTTAAACAGGAAAGAAACATGAAATATATACAGTGTTGGTAAGATGTGTGTGGTGTATGTATGCTGCAAATAGTTCAATGGAACTATACTGATTTAAGATATGTGAAAATGTGAAAAAATAAGATCAGCCTTAGAATCAAGGAAAGAACAGTAATAGCTATCACTTATATAACATTTTGTAACAGGCACCATATTAGAAATTTATATACTTTGTCTCACTTAATTGTTATAGAAACTAAGAGGTGAATATGAATATTCTCATCTTATAGATGAGAAAACTGAGGCTCAGGGAGATCAAATGACTTCCCCAAGTCCAACAGTAAATGGAAAATTTAGGATTTGAACCTGGGTAATGTGGATACAAAGTTGGTACTCCTCTCACCATTCAGCCTCTCATAGATCCTACAGGAATAAATTTTCTTGATCTTAGAGCTCTGCATGCATTCCAGAAATATCAGCTGAAAAAAAATTAATGTATTAAAAAATCTTTTGTGATCATGAATCATGTTGTCTCTCCAAAGCATCAGAGTTTTCCAAAGTTGACAGTAACATCTCAGAGTTCTCTAGGAAGAATCTGAGTAAGAAAAAGTCATCCTTTTTTTTTTTGATGAACCATCTTTCTAATTATCTAGTTTTGGAGTCACAGAATCTGGATTAAAAGTATCCTTGAGGGATAACTTTGTTATCCTCCATTTCCAATACATTGAAGTAATACATAACATTGTGGTTTTTTTCTTTAACTATTTCCCAAGCATTTTTCTAAACTCTTTTCACCAGTAACAGCTGGTACCATGATTGCCTCCATCTTACAGATGGAGAAATTATACTCAGAGAAGTTAAGTAAACTGTTAAAAGTCCTACAGATTTGAAAATGGCAATCCATGCATGCTAGGTCACTTCAGTCGTGTCTGACTCTTTGTGATCCTGTGGACTGTAGCCCACCAGGCTCCTCTGTCCATGGGGATTTTCCAGGAAAGAATATGGGAGTGGGTTGCCATGCCCTTCTCCAGGGGAAATGGCAATATTGGCATTTAATTGAAACTTCCTGGCTCCAGAGTTTATGATCTTAACATTATGCTGTAAGACTTCCCATATATAGCAGGACAACAGTAAGTCAAGCCAACTGGATAGGAAGTTGAGCACTTAAAAAGGGTCAGTTCATAGTTGGTTGCCTCCTCACTACTATATATTAGGCTGTAGTGAGTGAATCTGTCTATTTTATAGGTTGTGTGCATGAGTGGTAAATTGCTTCAGTCATGTCTGACTCTTTGCAACCCTATGGATTATAATCCGCCAGGCTCCTCTGTCCATGGGATTCTCCATGCAAGAATACTGGAGTGTGTTGCCGTGCTCTC
>NW_011478758.1:0-722 GCF_000754665.1 Bison bison bison | reverse complement strand
CATCAGGTGGCCAAAGTATTGGAATTTCAGCTTCAACATCAGTCCTTTCCAATGAACACCCAGGACTGATCTCCTTTTGGATGGACGGTTGGATCTTCTTGCAGTCCAAGGGACTCTCAAGAGTCTTCTCCAACACCACAACCATTTTAATTAAATTTAAAACAAAAGGCACAGAAGTCCTAAGGCATGGACAGAAAATGGATTTTAGAAATGAAAAAAGTTGCTTTTGCTTTTGTTTAATTATAGGAGTGATTTACATAGTGACAGAGGCAGGCTCAAAACCAGAGTCCCAAGGGGAGGTGAAAACTCAAGGAGAATATGTGAAAGATGGTTTGGACAGCTCAAATTTCTCTTGAGTTTTATACCAATTGCTTGTAATGACAATTAGTTAGTTAACTTGACAATTTCCCTGTGGAAATTTCAGAATGAAATTGGCCTAGAGGGAAAGAAGGCTTATAAAATAAAACTCCATTTCTTAGAAAGCTTCCTCAGATTGCTGGGTTCGAATCCTGGCTCTACCACTTAATACCTCTGTGGTTTTGGGAGAGAAGTATTAATAACTTTACCTCTCTGAGCCTAGATTTTCACATTTTTTTCCATACTAGTGAATTCTGCCTATTTCCCAGGACTGTTTGTGAGATTTATACGAGATGATGCATACGGTCAGCACAGTTTACTCTTCGAAACCTCACCTAAGTGTTACCTATTATTATTATCAGATG
>NW_011478757.1:14322-15033 GCF_000754665.1 Bison bison bison | reverse complement strand
GGCTGCCCTCTATGGGGTCGCACAGAGTTGGACATGACTGAAGCGACTTAGCAGCAGCAGCAGCAGCAGCAGCAGACATCAGTAGTACTGTTGGGAATGGGCAATAAGTCATAATAGAGTGAGAGTAAATCTAGGGGAAGTATCACCCGAGGTGGTGGCCAACAGTATAAAACATTTTTCAGCTTTTTGAAGGATCTGCAAAGTGGGAAAAAAAAGTTATAGTAGTACTAAGTTGTTAAATTTATTTTTGCTGTGTTGACATCTGCAGTGATGGTGTCAGAGCAGCAGAAAATAAATGTTTCTGCCTGAGTATGAGGCAAACTACCAGTAGACATGGTGTTCTTTACCATGTACCTGTAGTTTTTTAAAAAAGCCAGTTTCTCTTTAAAAAATACCTTTGAACAGTAAATGTTATAAATTTTATTGAGTGTATGTCTTAATATTGTGTGATGAAAAGGGAAGTACACTTGAAGCACATCTGCAGACTGAATTGTGATGATCACCTTAAAGAAAATCACCTGAAACATTGCGAACTGGTTATTAAGTTTTTTCACTTTCAGCATTTTACTTACAAGAATTACTGATAGATGAACCATGAGTTTTCTTTCATATTTGGGTATTCAGATCAGATCAGATCAGTCACTCAGTCGTGTCCAACTCTTTGCGACCCCATGAATCGCAGCACGCCAGGCCTCCATGTCCATCACCAAC
>NW_011478757.1:9414-10836 GCF_000754665.1 Bison bison bison | reverse complement strand
TTTGCTATGAGAAGCTGATGATCTGAACCACAGTCAGCTCCAGGTCTTGTGTTTGCTGACTGTATAACAGCTTCTCCATCTTTGGCTACAAAGAATGTAATCAGTTTGATTTCAGTATTGGCCATTTGGTGATGTCCGTGTGTAAAGTTGTCTCCTGTGTTGTTGAAAAGGATATTTGCTATGACCAGTGCGTTCTCTTGGCAGAATTCAATCAGTCTTTGCCCTGCTTCATTTTGTTCTCCAAGGCCAGGCTTGCCGGTTACTCCAGGTATCTCTTGACTTCCTGCTTTTGCATTCCAATCCCCAATGATGAATAGAACATCTTTTTTTGATGATTGTTCTAGGAGGTCTTCTAGGTCTTCATAGAACTGATCAACTTCTTCAGCATTGGTGGTAGGGGCATAGACTTAAATTACTGTGATGTTGAATGACTTGCCTTGGAAATGAACTGAGATCATTCTGTCATTTTTGAGGTTGCATTCTGGACTCTTGTTGATTATGAGGGCTACTCCATTTCTTCTAAGGGATTCTTGCCCACAGTAGTAGATATTATGGTCATCTGAATTAAATTCACCCATTCCAGTCCATTTTAGTTCACTGATTCTTAAGTTGTCAATGTTTATTCTTACCATCTCCTGCTTGACCACGTCCAATTTACCTTGATTCATGGACCTAACATTCCAGATTCCTATGCAATATTCTTTATAGCATTGGATTTTACTTTCATCACTAGACATATCCACAGCTGATTATCATTTCTGCTTTGACCCAGCCGCTTCATTCTTTCTGGGGCTATTAGTAGTTCTTCTCCACTCTTCCCCATTAGCGTATTGGACACCTTCAGACCTGGGGGACTCATCTTTCGGTGTCATATCTTTTTGTCCTTTTATATAATTCATGGGGTTCTCATGGCAAGTATACTGGGGTTGTTTACCATTCCCTCCTCCAGTGCATCACCTTCTATTAGAACTCTCCACTATGACCCATCCATCTTGGGTGGCCCTACATGTCATGGTTCATAGCTTCATCGAGTTACGAAAACCCCCTTTGCCACGACAAGGCAGTGGAAGGGGCCTCTGTAGAATGTTCCAAAATCATGCATGGGTCAAATATCCATTGAAAAGGTAAGACAGATTGATGTATTTTAATATTTGTTGTTGTTCAGTCGCTAAGTTGTGTCCATGCAGTTTGCGTCCCCATGGACTGCAGCACGCCAGGCTTCCCTGTCCTTCACTATCTCCTGAGTTTGCTCAAACTCATGTGCATTGAGTCAGTGATGCTACCTAACCATCATATAACTGAATATGAACAGTTTATTGATATGGTTTCAGATTCTTACATTTCAACTAATCTTTGAGAAACTACATGTTGAATTTTGGTATAGTATCGATGAAAACTATCCATGATTATCTGAAAGGATTT
>NW_011478757.1:4108-5958 GCF_000754665.1 Bison bison bison | reverse complement strand
TCCTGCATTGCCAGCAGATTGTTTTACCATTGAGCTACTGGGGAAACTACCTTTATGTAAAATGCAGTTTATAGGTTAACTAGATAGTAGTTTAATGTACCAGTGAACTAGTGGCACGTATTCACCAAGTGGATATATTAAATTTAGAAATAAAAGTTCTATATGCATATAGTAGAGTTATATAGATTTTTAAGTTTGTTTAAAAAAAAAAAAACCCACGTCTTATTTCCCTTACCCCTTAATTTTCCATTCTCAAAGGTAACTAAATCACTTTGAACTTTGATCTTTTGATTACTTAGATAAATATATCTAAATAATATGCTAGTATAGCTTTAAAGTTTTAGCCATTATCTATTAATTGCCCATTCTAGATGATGACTTAACTCTCCTTCATGTACATATCCTTCTTACCCCCATCTTGAATTCAGGTATGTTATATACATGCTCACTGCTGTTCCTTTCTGTTATCTTTATATATTTATATCATGATTTTGATTTTCTTACTATGCAGTGTCTGGTAAATTTTTTATTTAGATTTTTTGAAGTATAATTTATCTAATATAAAATTCACTTTCTTTAGTTTACAGTTGTATGAGTTTTCACATTCCATAGTATAGACATCACTACAATCAAAATATGGAATTGTATCATAACCTAAAAAGTTTCTTTCATGCTCTTTTGAAGTCAACTTATTCCCTTATCCTTTAATAATTCAAGTACTCTTTGTTGAATATATGTATGGATTTATTTCTAGATACCCTATTCTGTTCCCCTGATCCAGTATTTGGCTGATACTGCATAGTAAATGTTGAAGTAAACATTGAAAATAGGTAGTGTCAGTGCTTCAGCTTTAATCTTTTTTTTTTTTCCCCCTCAAAATTATTTTGGCTATCCTGGTTTCTTGGTTTTTCTATAACTGCCATAAAAACCCTCTGTGCTCTGCCAGTTCATACTTCTCTCCCTTTTAGACCCTGGTAACCATCGATCTTTTTACTATCTCAGTGGTTTTGTCTTTTCCAGAGTGTCAGATACTGGAATCATACAATATGTAGCCTCTTCATATTGGCTTCTTTCACTTAGTAATATGCATTTAAGGTTCTACTTACTTTTTCATGGTTTGATAGCTCATTTCTTTTTAGCACTGAATAAGATTTCATTTTCTCAATATACCAGTTTAGTTATTCATTCAATTACAGAAAGGCATCTCAGTTGCTTCCAAGTTTTGGCAATTAATGAATTAAAGCTGCTTCAAACATCAGTATGCAGGTTTTTGTGGGAACATAAATTTTCAACTCCTGGGGTAAATATCAAGAAACTTCATTGCTGATCATATTGGAAGAATATCTTTAGTTTTGTAAAAATCTACCTGAATGTTTTGTAAGGTGGCTCTACCATTTTGCATTCCTACTCTCAGTGAATGAAAAAATTCCTGTTGCTGTGCAACCTTGCTAGCATTTGGTGTTATCAGTATTCTGGATTTTGATCATTCTTATAGGTGAATCACTGTTACTTTAATTTGCATTTCTCTAATGACAAATGATGTGGAGCATCTTTTTATATGTTGTTTGCCTTCTGTATATCTTAAATGAGGTATTTCTGTTCAAGCATTTTGCCCAGTTTTTAATTGGGGTATTTGTTTCCTTATTGTTTTCAACATATTTGTACATTTTGGATGACAATATTTTATCAGGTATATCTTTTATAAATATTTCCTCCAGTCTATGCCTTCTCGTCTCTCTTTTCTTGACAGTGTATTTTGCAGAGCAGAAGTTTTTAATTTTAATGACCTCCAACTATGTTGTTGTTCATTCACTCAGTCGTGTCCAACTCTTTGCCACCCCATGGACTGC
>NW_011478757.1:0-479 GCF_000754665.1 Bison bison bison | reverse complement strand
GGAATGGTGAGAGGGGCCTTCTTTGACTTCTTGTTGATGTGGAAATTCTTCTAGTTTCGCACCATTAACTGTATTAGTTGTATGTTTTTGTTTTTTTTTTTGTAGATGCTCTTTATCAAGTTGAGGAAGTTCCCCTATATTCCTAGTTTGCTCAGAGTTTTTATCATAAATGAATATTGGGTTTTGTTGGATGCTTTTTCTGTATCTATTGATATGATCATGTGATTTTTCTTTAGTTGTTGATGCAGTGGCTTACATTCATTGATTTTTCTAACATTGAATTAGTCTTGCACACTTGGAATAAACCCCACTTTGTCATGGTGCATGTGAAAAAAGTGAGTGTTAGTCACTCAGTAATGGCCGATTCTTTGCGACCTCATGGACTGTAGTCTGCCAGGCTCCTCTGTCCATCAAATTCTATAGGCAAGAACACTGGAGTGAGTAGCCATTCCCTTCTCCAGGGGATCATCCCAACCAGG
>NW_011478756.1:4390-5311 GCF_000754665.1 Bison bison bison | reverse complement strand
TTTTTCTCATCTGTACACAGACCACATGAGGTATGAATATGACAAACACCACCTCCTGTTTAAAAGAGTCACACAAGAATGAGGTATTATGCATATGTGCTGCCAGGCACACAAAAACACTGACCTCTCACCTTGAGGCAGAACTGAGGACATTTGTGTAGGGGATTCCATGCCTCATGCCGCTCTCCAGCCTGCTCTGGGTGTTCCTGGTCTTCACCTTCTCTGGTAGGGATGCTTCCAAACATGGGTGTGCGTGTTCAGGGTGAAAGGACTGCACCCAGGCGCGTGGTGCTTCACAGGGACTTGGGGAAGAAAGGAGGATTGGGGAAAAGCAAGAGTCTTAGGATTTCAGTTTGTTTTTTGGGGGTGTGATCTGAAATGAGGCTAATACCTACACTATTTTATTCACTGCTTCATCTTTGTTTTCTGATTTTTTTCACAGGATCTGGTGTAGCCCAGAAAGTTATTCAAGATCAACCAGACATACTCAGATTTCTGAAGCAGTCGCTGTGAACTGTTAGTGTGAAACAAGTTGGAGCAGTTACAACATTTTTTGGTATAAGCAACCTCCCAGTGGAGAGATGATTTTCCTTACAAGGGATGGCTGCTACTCTCTAAATTTTCAGAGATCACTTAAATCCTCTAGCCTCACCATTTCAACCTTACAACTGGAAGATTCTGCAAAGTACTTCTGTGCTCTCTTGGAACTCACAGTGCTCCAGGTAATAGGAAAAGCTGAACAAAAACCCCAGAGCTTAATAAGAGAGAGCCCCTCTGCTGCAGGACCACAGCTGAGATACATACCTTTAGATCCTAGACAAGAAATGGTAGTCCTGTGGTTACTTCATCTGTGGTCTGCATCAGAGGATTTAATTCTAAATAAAATTTCCTTCCATGACATACGGAAACAGGTGTCCAGAG
>NW_011478756.1:0-640 GCF_000754665.1 Bison bison bison | reverse complement strand
GTTCATGGGGTCGCAAAAAGTAAGACACGACTTAGAGACTGAACAACAACAATGCTTCCACTGAGAATTTATGAATATTTGTTAAATGAACAAAGCATGATTAGTGCAACATTACTCCTATGTCTTCAGTACAATTTTCCTCCATGCTGGATTTGGATTTATTGTTTATAGTCTATTGTTCATTGTTCACAATAATAACTCTCTGTTTATACTATTGGAGTCTTTTACTTGGCATGCATCCCATAAAATTAGAAGATTGTTTTCAGAGTAACTTAAACAGCTGTTTAACGTAATTTCTCATCAAATTCATGAATAATGATTCATCGGCTCACTCAGAAACCATGTAATTCTTGAGTACCTACTATGTATCAAACTCTTATAAATATTGAATTACATGGGCTTTGAAGTAAATTTTAAATATAGGAAGGTTAGAGACAAATGAAAAAGAGATCAACAAATGAGAATCGTATGAATGCAGAGGCCTGGTGTGCTGGGGTTCATGGGGTCGCAAAGAGTTGAACACAACTGAGCGACTGAACTGAATTGAAAGCAGTCAAAGATAATTAAAACCTTCTATGGGGTATTTAGGACCAAGAAAATACAGATGAGTACAGAGGTATTACAAGTAAGATGTGTGTAC
>NW_011478755.1:10029-11263 GCF_000754665.1 Bison bison bison | reverse complement strand
AAGTTGCTCAGTCGTGTCCGACTCTTAGCGACCCCATGGACTGCAGCCTACCAGGCTCCTCCATCCATGGGATTTTTCAGGCAAGAGTACTGGAGTGGGGTGCCACTGCCTTCTCCAAGAGTCATCCATGGAGGAGCCTTAACCTATAAAAGTTTGCCCAAAGGTCTAACTTCTACTGTAAATGATGCCAGGTGAATTTAATTAGATCCAAGGCATTACCCACCCACTTATCAAGCTTTCTCTGAAGCACTGGAATCAGTATACGTTTCTCTATTGTTTTAAACCTAAGTGTGTAGGATATTATAAAGGAGCTATTAGCTAAAAGAAAAATTTCAGCATTCATTTGTGAATGATTCTCCCTTTGCAGATTTGATGCTTACTGGCTTCAACACATGGCTCTTCGAGCACGTGAATAAAATATATCAAAAATTTTCAACACTCAAAGATACATGAAAGTATATTGACAAGGTTTATGTATTTGAAGCCAAACTTCACCTTGGAAGAAGTCAAATGAAGTATGGTTCCTAGATGTAACTAATGCTTAGATGTAACTAAGATTCTAAGGTAATACTAAAGAAAACTTATTATGAATAGAACAAGGTCTACTTAGGGGAAAACTTCATTATTTTTAAATACTCAAAATGAAAATTTTCTGTTGGATTCAAAATTCATGACTATTTGTTACAAGAAATTTTAACATCACATTTGATTGAAAGAAAACAAAGAGGGGTTAGATTTCAAGAAGGATCTCACCTTTGAAGCACAAAATTCAAAGGCTAAGAATTATTGATTATTGATGAGAAAAGTTTTAATCAATTAAAAAATACCCTCTATTTGCTACCACTTACTTATGCAAACGGTTTCCTCTTGACAGTGATTACTAAGAGACAGAAGAGGTTGTGTAGCTATTCCCAACATAAAACCTGGGTCTGCCTAGCCATGGCAAGAATGAGTGAGTTATAAAGGGGAGGTGAAAAAGGGAAGCGTGCCCAAGCAGTTGTTCCATTTTTTAAGAAAGGTTGGTATGGTGTGAAAGCACCAGACATATTCAACATAAACTGCGCCTGATGCTTCAGAGAAACCAAAATGATACCTGATGACCCCAAAACTCATGCTTTTAAGTGAGCTTTCCGAACCATGCTGCTACATTTCATACATTCAAGCTAATTACGAGGGCATTAGGGCAAACTATGCCTAAACAACCTCCACGGAATGGGTCTCACCTTTTGACATC
>NW_011478755.1:4008-6553 GCF_000754665.1 Bison bison bison | reverse complement strand
GAGTAAACTGGGAGTTGGTGATGGACAGGGAGGCCTGGCGTGCTGCAGTCCGTGGGGTTGCAAAGAGTCGGACACAACTGAGTGACTGAACTGAACTGAACCCAAACACTCTCACACACTATCCACATATATTCACATGCACACACATCACTCAGATATATTTTATCTCTCTCCCATACACCATCCAGAGAAAACCTCATACATCCTACTTAGATATACCCACTCCCACATGCCCCATCCCAAGTGGGTACACTATTCTTTTTCTCACACACTATTTAGATGCACCCAGTCTCACACACACACAATACTAACACACTATCTCACACACACACCATCTAGATACACCTCATACATATATATCTCAAATACACCTACATTCAGAGGCACTCCACCTAGATACAGCCACACTTACACAAATTCCCAACTCAGTATACCCACACTCTCACATACAACATTCAGATACACCCAAACTCACATTTCCAATCTAGAGCCCCGATACCCAACCCAGGCACGCCTACAGTCTCTTTCACGTGTGGTATTAAGACACACCCACAATGATACACACACCATTCAAAAATACTATACTTACACACACCTCACCCAGATACACTCACCTAACTCAAATACATCCAAATGCACATAATCCAGAGACACCCTACACATAATCCAGAGACACCCACTCACACACAAATCCTATCCATATACATCCACACTTCTCTGTCTCTCTCTCACACACATAAACACACAGAGCCCCACTCATACAGCCCCAGCTAGATACATCCTCTCATACGTATACACAATATCCAGATTCATCCCCTGTGGACCACTAAGACACATTCACACCCACATGCATCATCTAGGTATGCTCCACTACCATCTAGAAACATCTGCAAATTCACACACACACAGCCACCCAAGTATATCCAACTTTCACACATACTGTCCAGGTGCACTTCCCCAGACACTCTACTGACCAGATACACCCAATGTTCTTATCCTCTCCACACCACCCAGATGCACCCACATTCCAAACTCACACTTCCTACCCAACAGTGTCCCCCAAACACTCTCTTCTACATACCTCATCCGATTATACACATACTAACATACATACTCAAGTATATATACACCCAGATACACAATCAAAGCTGTAACAACACACCATCCAGATATACCTTAATACACTACCCAAATACACCTCTGCTCTCACCCACCCACCATCCAGATACATTCACATTCAAACACACTCCATCCACACAGTTTCACCAACAGCCCATATGTACCACACTCTCTCACACATCATCCAGATATACCCACTGACACACTTACATTCACTCCCTGACCCAATCAAACCCAAACACTTCTACCCCATCCAGATACACCTACCCACTCCTTCTACTGGACACATTCATGCTCTCACACTCCCATCACACTCAGAAACACCTACACACTCTCTTACATACATACACACACACACACACACACACACACATAATCTAGCTCCCCCTCTCTTAATCACCATCATCAAGAATACCTACCTGCCACACACACCATGAGAATAAACCCATGCTCTCTCACATACACCACACACATCTCACTCACATATACCCCTCACAGCATCCATAGATACTCCCAATTATATACACACTCACACTTCACCCTCACCCAGATGTGCCCAAGTTCTCTCTTACACACACACACACACACACACACCCCCCATATTGATATACTCCATACACACTTCCAGTGCCTAGATACACTTGCGCTCTCACCCACCTACACACCATCCAAATTTGCCCACACTTGAATGCCCTAGTCCAATACACCCATACTCCCTCATACACTTACTCTACTCAGAAACACTCACACTCCCTCTTATACACATAACATAGATAGGTCCATAATGTAAAACATACATCTAGATAGCCCCTCACTCTCTCTTGCACCACCCAGATACACTCATACCCACATATCCCTAAAATATATACATTCTCATGTATCTTCCCACATAGCTACACCCAGAGTGTCACTCATATCATCCTCCACCCAATAGGCCAATGGTCTCATAGTGCCTCACAAATGCATCATTCACATATACCCACATCCACACTCATCACTCTCAAATACACTCAAATGTCTCACATACAAACCCTACCCAGAAACACCCAGGGTCTCTCTTACATACACACAAACTAGATCCTTCTCTCTCTCTCATCAAATATAGAACCTCTTCCACACACACTCACTCTACCTGAATGTGCCTTCCTTTTTCACTTATACATACACATTTAGATCTAGAATTCTCCCTGGATAGCACAATTTGGGTGCTGTGTGTAAAAACCATTTGCCAACCTTTGATACCACACAATGCCATTTTGTTCTGTGCCTTTGGTGGTGGCAGGAAGAATGGGAAAAGAGGTCTTTGTGTTTCAAGAAATCCTTTTCTAAAGGGGTCACAGGCCCCGTTCCCTAGTAGGACATCAGTCATTATTGGTTTCACTTCCTGAGTGTGAACGATAACAGGAATTATCCCGAGATCCATACA
>NW_011478755.1:804-1646 GCF_000754665.1 Bison bison bison | reverse complement strand
CACAACACAGAATTGCTCCTGTCTCCCTCCCTTCCATGCCCCTCCCCCATTTACCTACCTGCTGCCCACCCCCTAGATCTCAGCAAAGACCCTGGAGAAGAGGGGCCAGTCCTTCCTCCAAATAAGTAATGACAATATTAACCATGAACAATCACCAACAATATTGACCATGAGCTTTGCTGACATTGCTTCAGGGTCACTTCTACAAACATCCTTTACTTACATGCACCAACTCATTTTGTCACTACACACACCCATGAAGGAAGGGTTACCAGTCTCTTTGACAGATGAGAAAACTGAGGTTCAGTAAGTTTCACTTTCACTATAAGTTGCAGAGCCAGTAGTTGAGGGAGGTCTCCCTGGAGAATCCATGTTCTCCCTGTACCAGGCTTTCTTGCCTCTTCAGGCAGAGGGATGACTGGCCAACAGCATGCAAGGCCACAATATCTGGGGAGTCCCAGACACAATGTGGATGTCTGAAACAGACTGAGAGCCTTGGATTAAGGCTAGGGCTCACACTGTGGAGGCAACCATGTTGTGCCTGCCCCTGCAGGGTGTTGTGTGGCATGGTCCTTGCCTCCCCCCTCTCATGGCATCAGGCAGTCTAGGGCCTGGAAGTGCTTCTCACCCCCACCTCACCTTCCTTTTAGCCCTACAGTGGCTTCCAACCCCTAGCTGGAAATCACAGCAGTATCCTCCATAGTGAGTGAGCAAAAGTCTTTGCTACCTGTGGGGAGAGACAGGGGAAGGAAGGAAAGAAGGAAGCAAGGAGTGGGGGGTGGTCTGGGTTGGGAGCAGCTTCTCTACCCACCTGCCAGCTCATACACATGGGCAGACACACA
>NW_011478755.1:0-704 GCF_000754665.1 Bison bison bison | reverse complement strand
CTTGTACAAATATGATCCTACTCAGACACCAGCACACTTGCACACCATCATGTGACTACACATTCATAGTGCCCATGAGCAGGTGCACACACAGAGCCATATGTTTCCAGTCGCACATATATACCCATGTTTAGGCCTAGATGCCTCTGGACCACGTGTGGGAGTCTCTCCCTTCTGTACCAAATGCTTCTTTAGAAAAGTCTACTCTGTACCCCAGAATGCCACCCCTCCCTGCCCCCACAGATGAGGTCTTCTGGGCCTCAGTGTTTCCCCTCCCTCTACTCCTCCCCTGGCTTTGACAACTGTCCTCCAGCAACTGACCCCTCAAGCAGTGGTCCACCACATCTCCACATTCAGAAACCAACAGTGGACCCAACTGTCCTTCCAGCCCAAGCTCTATGTTGGGAACTCCCTGGGACCTGTCCCCCAGAGCTCTGGCTGCTACATGGGCCACACCCGAAGCCCTGTGATCTCAGAAGCTTCAGCCTTGTCACCAAGCCCTGCCAGCCACCAAGCCAAACTCTTGCCAAGTTTCCCCTCAACAGGGAGATGCATACATCACCAGGGTCAGCAATGCTGCAGGCTACAAGCCAGACCTCTGCTAGCTCATGGGGGCTCAAGCCTCTATATGTGTGTGCACAGACAGGGGCAAGTGTAGGGAAGGATCCTGGAGGAGGGTGGAGGCAGGAGGCTCTGCCTACAGC
>NW_011478754.1:14970-15541 GCF_000754665.1 Bison bison bison | reverse complement strand
ACTGCATTGACTGTCTGCAGTGATTTTGGAGCCCAAGAAAATAAAATCTGTCACTGTTTCCACTTTCTCCCCATCTGTTTGCCATGAAGTGTTGGGACTGGATGCCATGATCTTAGTTTTGTGAATATTGAGTTGTAAACCAGCATTTTCACTCTCCTTTCACCTTCATCAATAGGCTCTTTAATTCCTCTTCACTTTCTGTCCTTAAAGTGGTATCATCTGTTAAGTGTATCATCTGAGGTTTTTGATAAGGTGTGTCCTCTGTATCATCTGTTAAAGTATGTCATCTGAGGTTTTTGATAAGGTTTTTGATAAGGTGTATCATCTGTATCATCTGTTAAAGTATATCATCTGAGGTTTTTGATACTTCTCCTGGCAAGAGAATCGTGTTAGGGATTTGTGTTCCATGTCTTATATTAACTTTGGAATATTTTCAGCCATTGTTTCTTCAAATATTTCTTTTGTCCCATTCTTTCTTCTTTTTCTGATTCCAGTTATATTAGAACCTATGTTGCACACTTCTTGAAAGTCCTGTTTGTTCTGTTCTTCACTTCTTTTCTCTCAATGTTTT
>NW_011478754.1:9557-12752 GCF_000754665.1 Bison bison bison | reverse complement strand
CACATTTAACTAAATCAAAGCTTCATTATTATTCCTATCCTCTCAAATAAGACAAAGATTTTAGTATGGCTTACCTTTTAACCTTCATCACCTCTCTTCCGTCTTAGTTATTTATGCTTTGGTTTTGCCTTGTGGAAGCCACCTTAAGTCTGTAAAATAGTGAATATTTACTCAATATATTTCCCAAATTTCTTTGCTCACCATTCTTGATTCACTCCATTTCTTCCTTTGGGTTTAGTTTTCTTCTTATAAAGAATGTTCTTAAAGTAGTTCTTTTGCTAAAAGCCTATTAGTAGAAAACTTGATGTTCTTGGTGTTTCTGCAAGTGTCTTTACTTCACTTTTTCTCTTGAATGATTGTTGAGATGGGCACAGAATTTATGTTGACAGTTACTCCCTTAGCACATTATTGATGTTATTTTCTTGTCTTTTGGCAAGTCTTATTTATTAATGAGAAGACTTTAGTCAGTTCAGGTGTAATTTCTTTGTAGCTAAGTATCTTTTCTCTTGGGCTACCTTTAAGATTTTTTTCCTTATATTTGATTTTTTTTGCAGTTTCTTGGTGACATCTCTAGATGTGGATTTGTTTTCATTTATCCTATTTTTTTTTTGGTGTACACTGTCAGCCTGAAAACTCATGACACCTTAAATTGTGGAAAAAATTTTAGATATTATTTTTTAAAATAATGCTTCTTCTCCATTTTCCACTTCTAAAACCCTTATCGAGATATATGTTGGAATTTTTCATTGTGTTCCTTAAAGTTTCTTTCATATTTTCACTTCTGGGTGATTTTTTGACATCTGCCTTACAATTCACTAATTTCTGTTTAGCTGTGTCCAGTCTACTGGTTAATACATTTATTGAGAATTTTCATTGAAAACATTTGACTGTATTTTTAAATATAAAAGTTTTTGTGTTTTCTTTCAAATCTGCTTCTTAATTTTCATTAGGACTTTTTCTTGTCTTTTCTTTGAACATTTAAAAATATAGTTATGTTTGTTTCCTTTGGATTATTTTCTGAGCTGTAGTTCTTGAGAAATGAAATCTCCCATTTGTCTCCCCTCCAAGTTTTGCTTATTTCTTTGTGTGGTTCACAACATTTGACAATTTGGGTATTGTGGGATGCTCCTTTGGATAGTTTTGTGTTTGTCTTGATGGGACCCTTTGGGTTCACTGCTCCTGGAGAGTTTTTGATCTCTTCTCAGATTATTGGCTTCTGACATCTGGAGAATGATGTGAATTTGGACTTCATATCTGTGGTAGAGGAAAGACTTGGGTTTTCCATTTTGCTTTGCTCACTCTTACACTCAGCTCTGGGTTGCTGTGTGTAGCTTTTCTTTTATTTATCTAAGGCAGCCCTTCATTTGATATTTCATAGCTTTATGTTGGTGCTTCATTTCCAGCTTTTTTCTCATGCACAGAATTGAGGTATCTCCAGTTTCCTGGTATCATATTCATTGAGTTTGCAGTCCTTGGTTTAGAGGGTAGAAGTGAGCAGGTCTTTGTCCTGTTGTCCTGTGAAGAATCTCATTTAACAAGCTCTTGTCTTTGCAGGCACTCCTTTCTATTCAACTGTTCCTGGCTATAGGTCAGAAAGTAGTTCATCCTTTTAAGAACCAGGAAGTAGTTGCAACCACCACAGGCATCCTCTAACTTGAACAGATAATTTACAGAAAGTTCATTTAGATGTCAATTATGTTGAACACAGTTCCTGTTATCTGATATGAACTATGTTAATTTTAAAAAATGGGTTAGTTTCCCAGATACCCTCAGGAGTCTAGTCTTTCCATGATGCATTGGAATTTGTGTAGACTTGTGAGGTCTTTGGTATTGTAATCAGCAGGTGGGTGATTTCTGTGGGGAAAAGCATTTTAACCTTCTCAGGGAGAGAACAGAGTATTAGTTTTCTCTGGGGTGACCTGCCAGGACTGGTCCCTGTTAATTTTTACAAACCTTAACCACTGTTCTCAAGCCTTCCACTAAATCATCACCACGCATACTCAGCACACAGCCTCATCTCCACTCAGTTGAGAATATTGAGGGCCTTCTGGCTGATTTTCTCCAGTTTCTGGCACCATCTGCAGATTTATCATCCCCTTTCTCTCCAGAGCTGCCCTTTCCCCTGTCTCTGAGGATGAGGTGCTTCTGCTGCTGTTTTGAGGCCAGTTCCTTGGCTGGCGCCTTCAACTTCAGTGCTGCTGCTTTGGCAGTCTTTTTTCATCAGTTATTCTTCCTCCACATCCTGTATCCCAGTGGCTCACAACTAGAGTTGGTCCAGATTTTGCCCCCAGGGGACAGTGTCTGGAAACATTTTTGATCGTCACAACTGGAGTGGTAGCCTGTGTGTTACTGGCATTTGGTGAGTAGAGGCCAGGGATGATGCTAAACACTTCACAGTGCACAGCGCCCGGCAGCAAAGGATGACCTGCTCCAAAATGTCCGTGGTGCTGAGGTTCAGTAACCTTGCTATATCCTTAGAGTCTTCCTTTTTATTTTTTTGCCCATTATGTTATTCCTAAGGTTCTTATCCTAGAAAACCTTCCCTGAACCACTTGTCCACTCTTTTCTTAGCTAACTAACCTCTTTTCCCCTTCCCAGCTAAACATCTGGGTGGTCTGTATATCATTTATCCATCCCTCATCCACTTCTCACACTTCAGCGTTTGGTCTCTTAACTTCCCACTCTCACATTATTAAAGTTTTTACTGTGATCATCTATGGCCTCTTGTTTGTTGCATCTGATGGATTCATTCAGTCCTCATTTTACTTGACATTTCTGTTGCACCTGACACTATTAGTCACTAGCTCCTTGAAGCAGCGTGTTTCCTTTGCATCCTTGTTCTCCATATCCTTCTCTTATGTTTCTTTCCATCCTCTGTAACTTTGTCTTGATCTACTTTCTCCTTACACACTGCTGTTACCTGGGTTTAACTTCTTGGTCAAGTGTTGTCCTAGGTCACTCTCTCAATTATACCCAGAGTTTCAGTTCTACTTACATGCAGATATAATTCTAAACTCTTTCCTGATTTTTCACTACAAACTTTCAGACTCAATAACCTGCTGGAAATCTACACTTGACTCTTCTATAGGCACTAATTTGGAGAAGGCAATGGCAACCCTCTCCAGTACTCTTGCCTGGAAAATCCCATGGATGGAGGAGCCTGGTAGGCTGCACTCCACGGGGTCGCTAAGAGTC
>NW_011478754.1:4190-7400 GCF_000754665.1 Bison bison bison | reverse complement strand
CTTGAGGGATACAGAGGTGTTTAAGGCACCTTCCTGTCCAGGGATAAACATTAGCCTACTATATATATCTTTACCTTTTTAGGCTATTTTTTTTTTTTTTAATCATGCTGTTCTGAAAACCTTTCAACCTTTAAGCTGTATTATTTTGTTTGAGCACAGAACATTTTAAAGGTTGGTGTGCCACATTTAATCCATTACATTTCTGAGAGTAGTTATTAGCTTCATTTTATAGAAGGGGGCCCTGAAGGGTGATCTGCCCTGCTTCTGGCTGGGGTAAAAATAGGATATGTTGGGATGTAGAAGAATGCTAACAATTGTATTTCCAGTCTCAGTAGGTGCTGAATAAATATTTGTTGAATGAATGAATCATCTTTTATTAAATGATATGTTAAGCACAGTCCTAACTCGCATCTCTGCTTCTTACTGTTTTACTTTTCCCCTGTTATATTTTATGCTGTTAAAGCTTTAAAATTCAATGGTTGGTACACAAGACATTGGAAGTTGGAAGACAAATGTGACACTGTTTTAGTCATAATGAAAAAAGGCTTTGAGAGGAGATTTTGTGCTGATGCTGATTGTCTTTGCCAATTTAATTTTTTTGCCCTGGTGCTGATTGTTTTCAAGACCACCTTTCTAGTTCATACAACAGCTGCAAGGGGCTTCCCAAGTTTGGGGCTAGGGTAAATGGCCCAATTTGTTGCACTGTAAGGATGACTCTGCTGTTAATAGTCAGGTTTTTCATATAATCTCTAGTCAAGAGGGAAAAATTAGCAATTATAGTTAGTCTGTGGAGATTTGAATTCATATATTACTTTTAATATATGAACTAGCAAATATACAAACTTTAATGGATTAAGTGATTACCATCTCAGAGTTTGTTCAGTATTTAGCTTTCTTTAGCTGGTTGGCTTGGATAGTGAAATAAGGGTTCTTAGTGAAAATGGTAACACCCAGGAAAGGATCGGTGGTGGGACATACAAGGTCTTATTGCAGAGAGAAGTGTTAACACACGGGCTTCACATCTCCTTCACTCTGCACATGGAATACTCCATTTGGTTTTTTAAAAAACCAAAAAAATTTTTAATTTTTAAAATTTATTTTTAATTGAAGGACAATTGCTTTACAGTGTTGTGCTTGGTTTCTGCCATACAACATGGTTGGTTTCAGCCATAAGTATACATATAAATGAAAAAAAAAGAAAGTGTTAGTCGCTCAATCGTGTCCAACTCTTTGTGACCCCATGGACTGTAGCCCGCCAGGCTCCTCTGTCCACGGGATTCTCCAGGCAAGAACACTGGAGTGGGTTTCCAGTTCCTTCTCCAGGGGCTCTTCCAGACTCAGGAATCGAAACCAGGTCTCCTTCATTGTCGGCAGATTCTTTACCATCTGAGCCACCAGAATATTGTAAATCAAAATTTTTTTTTTTTTGAGTATGACTGAATTTTAGTGTCACCTCTCTTGTACAAGTCCATCTATCTGTGCAATGGGTCCAGTTTTGATTTCTCGAAAGTGGAGCAGTAATTTAGACCATTGAGTGCAGAATTTTTTTGAAGCAGAGTGAAAGCATGTAGTGCTGAATTGTAGATTTTCACAGATTTTTCCTCCTTTTAATATTTGACAGACATATCTGTCATCATTTTTATTGAAAAGTGACTCATCAGTTTTATTGAATCTTGCCATAGCATACAACCTGATTTTCACAGAACAATAACTTTCTTTTAATTGACTTACATACTATTTAGTTGAAAACCAAATAGTTAGGAGGAAGAAGTGCAGGGTGACTTCTGGATGCCAGGCATGTATCTCAATTTAAGGGAGCAGAAGTGTGAAGTTGAACTAAACAGTTATCTATTAGCTAGAAATATTTGTTCTGTTGGCATCAGCTGATCTGTTTTATAGGTAATGAGTTGGTAACTGTTAGGTCTGTTAAGTGACATGATGGAGGCCAGTAGGGCTTGAGTGCACATGCAAGTGGACTTTTGTAATACATTTCAAAAAGCCCATTTTCCATGAATAACATGCTTTTTGGGTTTTGTTTTGTTTGTTTGTTTTTTTTTTTTGAATGTTACAGAGGTAATTGAGTTAGAGTGCCTGGAGAAAATCAGTTCAAATAAAATCACCATGAAGCATCTTCCCCAAGAAGTTTCCCCTTTTCCATAGACATAGGTAGTTTCTGCTTCATCTGGGTGTGTGAGACACCTTACATATATCTTTTTGCATTTCTCACATGTAATTAGTTTACCTATCTGTTCTCTTCTATGAATTCCTCCTCCAAGGAGCTTTTATAGACCACGTCTAATCCATAGTTGGTGCCTAAAAAAATTGAATGAAAGAGAAGTTCTGGCCATTTAAACAGATGATACAACCCAATCTGCCTGAAGTGTGGTTTTCATTGGTGTGCCATAAGAAAATAAGCCATTATTATCTATAAAGTCCAGAAAATATTTTAGTATTGTTATACTCAGTTGAGTGCATTATATTCTGTACATCAGACATACTATCTTATGTCTACAAAGGAAGTAGATTGATAATACATGTTCTTGGTGGAGAGGGTGTGGAGAAATGTGAGCCCTCCTACACTACTGGTGGGAACCTAAGTTGGTACAGCCACCATGGAGAATATGGAGGTTCGTTAAAAAACTAAAAATAGAATTATCATGATTCTGCATTCCCACTTCTGGGCATATATCTGGACAAAGCTATAATTAAAAAAGATACAGGCACCCCTATGTTCATAGCAGTACTATTTACAATAGCCAAGACATGGAAACCATCTAAAGGTCCATCAGCAGACTAGTGGATAGAGAAGATGTGGTGTATGTATATGATGGAATAGGACTCAGCCACAAAAATGAATGAAATAATGCCATGTGCAGCAACATGGATGAACCTAAAGATTATGATACTAAGTAACTCAGATAAAGACAAATGCTGTATGATATCACTTATATGTGGAATCTAATATATGACACAAATGAACCTATTTATGAAACAGACTCACAGACATAAAGAACAGACTTGTGGTTGCTAAGGGGGGGGATAGGTTGGGGAGGGATGGAGTGGCAGTTTGGAATTAGCAAATGCAAACTATTATATATATGTATAACTGCATCACTTTGTTGTACACCAGAAACTAACACAACATTATAAATCAACTGTACTCCAATTAAAAAATAATAATATGTGGTTCTTGTCTGTGCACGTGTATCC
>NW_011478754.1:0-686 GCF_000754665.1 Bison bison bison | reverse complement strand
CAATGCGGGAGACCTGGGTTTGATCCCTGGGTTGGGAAGACCCCCTGGAGAAGGGAATGGCTACTCACTCCAGTATTCTGGCCTAGAGATTCCATGGTCTATATAGTCCATGGGGTCGCAAAAGAGTCGGATGTAACTGAGCAACTTTCACTTCACTTCACTTCACTTCACTTCACCTGGAGATAGCTTCCCAGGTGGTGCAGTGGTACAGAATCCAAATGCCAGGGAAGGAGACACGAGAGACAGGAGTTCGATCTCTGGGTCACGAAAATCCCCCGGAGAAGAAAATGACAACCCACTCCAGTATTCTTGCCTGGAAAATCCTATGGACAGAGGAGCCTGGTGAGCTACAGCCCATGGGGTTGCAAAGAGTTGGACACGACTGAGTGCACACGTGCACACGCACCTGGAGATAACATCAGATCCCACAGGTTAAGGGCTGAGTCCTACAGGACTGCCCCTGCCTTTAGATGCCAGTCATAAGCCCAGGAAGTCACCTGGGCTTCTGATTAACTGGCTGTAGATTGGAGTTTCTAATGATCTGCTTGTGTTTGATTAATTTCTTAGAGCAGCTCATAGAACTCAAAAGAAGTATTTTACTTCCTAGATTAGCAGTTTATGATAAAAGGGTATATTCAGGAACCCGCCAAATGGAGGAGATGTATAGGCAAGGTATGGGGGAAAGT
>NW_011478753.1:3950-16288 GCF_000754665.1 Bison bison bison | reverse complement strand
CCTGCCACAATTTTCCCAATATGCATTTTATTCCCAAGTTAATAAATATTTTGCTCATAATTTCAGTACAAATAGACTTCTTATTTTTATAAAATAACCAGTCATAAAGTAAAAGGAAGAAAATAAATATGAGAGATAGGCAATATTTTATTATGCAGACTCATTAAATTTAACTCATTAAATCAGACAGAGATCTCAGCAAAATTAAGTTTTGTGCTACCACAGCCCCTCCAGCTAATGAGTGCTTCAAGTTCCTTCACAAACTGCTACTTACATGTCAATTAAATGTTTAATCATAAAATATCATGCTGAGTAATTTGTGCGTGTGTGTGTGTAATCTTCAAGTTTGTGGTGTCAGATAGGCAATACTCTGTACCTCAACCATTTTTTCCCCTGTAAGCTTTCCTTCATCTCTAGTTCTCCATTTGTAGAAGAAATATTTCCTAGTAAGCCTCATTTTTTTTCCTCCTGAAGGTTGTGCCCATTATTTCAAGCTTTGAAATATTCCATCTTTCACAGCCCTTGTTAATGAATTGTTCAATATACTGGATTGAACAATATAATGAATTGCTCAAAGAACAATATATATAATTGTTTAATAAATAATTTATTAGTATTTATTATAGCTGGTATCACTCTCGAGGAGTATCATTTATTTCCCTCTAGATTAGTGTTTTAAGAGTCTCGTTTTAGGGAATTCCCTGGTGATCCATTGGTTAGGTCTCTGTGCATCCACTGCAGAGGGCATGGGCTCAATCTTTAGTCAGAAAACTAACATCCCACATGCTGCGAGGCATGGCCAAAAAAAAAAAAAAGTCTCCTCTAAATGGCAGCTATGTGGCTTCAAGGGTGTCTTTTCACTGAGCTCTGTCTTTAAATATTACTTCTACAATATAATGACCAACCCTAGAATTTTGGGACTTTACCCTTCATACATCTTGAAAGATTTGCACTATATCCTAAATCATTATCTGAAAGTGATAAATAATATCCTCTGAGCTTTATGAATTCCTAAGTTTGGGCACAAGATCTGAGCTCCACAAACTGTCCAAGAACTTGCCCATGACATTTCTGTGTTCCCAGAGAAACTGCCTTTCAGAGGTCTATAGCCAATGACTTCCAGTGTAAAACTGACTTATAACTACAAGCAATAACAAAACATTCTCAGAATTTTCTCAGTAAGAGATTCTTAAGAAACACTGGAATTAGTAGAGACAAGCAGGAGAGTTGACAACAAGAATTTTTAAAAATGTGAAATTAGTTTAAAGGCATATCCACCTTTTAAGCTTAGGAGCTTCCCATTTCTCCTTTTCCACTGGAATTTCTCTAGGAATTGGGGATTATGTTTCTTGTCCATATTGCCCCTAGTTCTACAAAGAAGCAAGTCCTGTAAACCAAACATAAGTCTCTTGCAGCAGGTATAATAAATTAGTGTACTTTTCCTGACCTACTCACTCATCCTCAAATAATCTTAACCTTTTCCCCCACAACTTGACCAGCCTTGGCAAAGTGGTTGTTTTTGTTTTAGTCACTAAGTCATGTCTGACTCTTTGTGACCGTATGGACTGCAGCATACCAGGCTCCTCTGTCCATGGGATTTACCAAGCAAGAAAACTGGAGTGGGTTGCCATTTCCTTCTCCTGGAAAAGTGGTAGACAAGTTCTACCACTATTCTCTTCTACCAATATTCTCTTCATTTGGAAACATTCCACCTCATTTTACTTGCATTCAGTGTGTGTTGTTCAAAGTTCTTTTATGTCCATTGTCACATTCAGTTTTCCCAATTACCACGTCAGATGAAGAGAATATATTATTTTTTCATTTAATGTGAGATTGTAGCCTTGCTTTGGAAATAGTGAGAGTAAGTTCTCCTGTGTCTTAGACTCTCAATTTAAGAATTTTGGCAGATAATTTGTAATATGATGTATTTCTTCCATGAGCTAATTCCTCAAGGAACTTCATTTATGTTGAAATTTTTTATTTTCTTTCAACCAGCAGTGCCAGATAATCAGACAGGTTTCTGACCATAGGTAATATTTATGGGCTCCTTTCTCCAGCACCCATATTTTGTCAATTTGTCCCGAAACTCTTTGGTTTTCACTGCATAAATAATAGGGTTGAGCATTGGAGGTACAAGGAAGTAGAGGCTGCCAAGAATGGTGTGCACATGAGGTGGAATGCCATGGCCAAAACGGTGAGCAAGAAAAGAGAAAAGTGGAGGGGTGTAATAGAGAAGCATGACACAGATGTGTGTGGTGCAGGTATTTACTGCTTTTTGGTGGGCTTCCTTAGAAGAGAGCCGCATTACAGCCCGGATGATCACCACATAAGATGAGGCAATAGCTGAGATGTCTACCCCAGCAACCAACAAGGCCACCACCAGACCATATACCCTGTTGACCGTGGTGTCCACACACACCATCTTCACCACAGCCATGTGCTCACAGTACATGGTGGGGATGACATGCCTGGCATGAAAGGGCATCTTCTGGAGGAGGATGGGCATGGGGAGAATGAGCAGGACAGCTCGTACTAAACTCACGAGGCCGATGAGCCCAATGCGGCTGTTGGAAAGGATGGTGGCATAGCGCAGGGGTTCACAAATGGCCACATAGCGGTCAAAGGCCATGGACATGAGGATGGCAGACTGCAAGGCAGAGATGGAGTGGAGGAAGAACAGCTGGACCAGGCAGCCCTCGAAGCTGATGTCACTCTGGTCAAACCAGAAGATGCACAGCACCTTGGGGATGGTGGTTGTGGACATGCCCAGGTCCGTGAGGGCCAGCATGCCAAGCAGCAGGAACATGGGCTTATGCAGGGAGTGCTCTGTGGAGATGGTGAAGAGGATGGTGCAGTTCCCCAGGATGGTGACAAAGTACATGGACGAGAAAGGAATAGAGATCCACTTGTGTTTGTCCTCCATCCCAGGAATGCCTTGGAGAAGGAAGAAAGAGGGGTGGCCCTGGGAGGCATTGCAGTCAGTCATGCTGGCCCCCCGGTGGAGCACCTGAAAAGAGCAATTCAGAAACAACCTTGCCTGGATTTTAAAAAGAATCAAGATTTGCAAAGTAGAAATAAAAGTTGGAATATTAAGATACACAAAAATAATTGGGGAGGCTGGATGGAGGCAATCAAAAGGTACAAAGTTTCTGTTATAATTAGTACCAGGGATGTAATGTGCAGTATGATAAATATGTATGACAGTTAAGAGTAAATCCTAAGAGTTCTTATCAAAAGGAAAAATATTTTTTCTATGTCTTTATTTTTTTTAATTTTATTTTATTTTTAAACTTCATATAATTGTATTAGTTTTGCCAAATAAATTTTGTTTATACATGAGATGAGAGATGTTCACAAACCTTAGTGTGATAATCATTTCATGAGGTATATAAGTTAAATTATGCTGTATTCTTTAAACTTATACAGGTGCTGTATATCAAATATATCTCAATAAAACTGAAAAAAAGAGAATATCTTCAAAACCACCACAGACTGTTTGACTTCCATTTGATCAGAATTGTAGGTTTCCACAGTGTTTTCCAAAGTTGAACACCGAAGATTCAGCACAGTTTGGATTTTCCTGCAAGCCCACATGTGTCCATCTGGCAAGAAATTTAGACTGTTATGGTTGAATATATCCTATGAAGCACTGACTCCCCTGTTTTCTAGACTATATTTAGATAAGCTATAATTTGTAATAACACCTTGGTATGTTAATACTGCTATTGACTTCATGCTCCTGATTCCCCTCTATGTTGCAGTCTAAAAGAACAACCTGGGACTCCAATTAAAAAATAATAATAAATGAGAAAAAAGGTGGATTTAAAGTAGCATAAAAAATAATTCTGATATCATGATATATATAATCAATATAATACAGTAGCACATTGTAGTATTAGAGTAGTAATAATGTGGCATAAAATTACTATCTAAGAGAATATGTTTTATCATAGCTATTTTATTAAGGACAGATTGATTCATTGTTTATTACCAGAGGATGCTAAATTTTAAGAATATATTGCATCTATTTTTAATGTATTTTCACTTAAAGACTATAAGTTAAAATATGTGAAACAAAAATAAATTCAATGAGAAATTAATAAAATATTACATAGCCTTCTCAGCAATAAGATCAAATAGGTCAACAAAAGTTTTTTAAAAATAATAAAACTTAGGTTTATAATATAATTTTCTATTCAAGAATGTAAATATATACATTTATGATGTTATATATACAGTGTAATATTATTCAACCATAAAAAACTTGCCATTTGGGACAATGTGGATAGATTTAGAGGGGTTTTTGCTAAGTGAAATAAGTCGGACAGGGAAAGAAAACTATATTTTTTTTCACTTTTATTTGGAATATATTTGTATATTTTCACTCATATGAGGAACCTAAAAAATAAAAAAATAGCAAGAAATAGACTCAAAGATACAGAGAACAAACTGTTGCCAGAGGGGAGGGTGGACGAATGGGTGAAAAAGGTGAAGGGAACTAAAAGGTACAAATTACCTGTTATAAATAAATAAGTTACAAGGATGTAATGCCTAGAACAGGGAATATAATCAATAATATTATAATAAACTTTATGTTTGTAATCTACAAAAAATTGGATAACTAGACTATAACCTGAAGCTAATACAATATTGTAAGTCAACTATACTTTAATTAAAAAAAAAAGTATTGTAAAAAAGTAAAAAAGGGATGAAAAAGAAAACTTATGGTGCAGATAAGGAATATATACATTTATCAATGAGGAAAATTTTTTGAGAACATGTATCACTTTCACACAGTAAAGCAATCCACAATTATTTAAAAAATACAGATTTACTGTTCATATGGGACTCAAGGGGACCCTAGTGACTAGAAATGTATAATAATGAATAAGAATGAAACAAGGGATGAGATTTTGATCAACTGAAGCTCAGAGATGAGGCCACCAGAATGTGAATATAAAGCCCTTACTCACCTAGAGCCACTTACCTGAATGTAAGGCAACGAGAGTGGAAAACTAGTCCCACACACTGTCTTCAAATATGGACATGTGAATGTGTACACATGTATGTAGGCATATCAGTAAACATCCATTTGCCTCTTGGAGAGCACATTCAACGTCTTACATTTCTCCACTCCTCACCTTCAGGCTTTCTTCATGATGTGGCTCTTTAAGTAACCTAAGTAAAGGCCCCCATAATGCCCAGAATTAGCTCTTTTTTTACTCCCTGATTCCCCAAACGTACTCACTATGCATCACTACTATTATGTGTAACATTGACTCTGGAGGTTGCCCTGTGCTCCCAGTAGATAAAGCTGGTTGACTTTAGGGATTCTGGGAAACTTCCAGGGTTTTGCAGTCCTGGAGGAGCCTGAGAGACAGGATGTGAAGCTAAAACTTAATCTAGAACTAGATTAGGGCTTTGCAGTTTTGGTATCCCAGTGGCCCTCATTCCCATACATGTGTAGGTAGGAGAGCCAGGAAAGCTTTACTCCATGGCTGGAGTAGTCATGCTCATAAATGCAAAAGAGGTAAACCCCTGTTGTTGATATCCTGAATTTCGCTCTAACCTATTTGCAGGTCAAGGGCTTTTCCATGGACACTCCTCAGGTCACTTTCTGCAACTCACATTTCCCCAGCCCTTATAGTCTCTCATGTTATTAGAGTCCCAACTTTCTGCAGTGGAAGCTGTGTGGTTGTGTCTCTAAGCAGATACATCTTTGCTGGCCTGTTTATATGCTCTCAAGCACTGGATCCAGATTTGGCCAATGTTTCTTTTCTCAAGAGTCCAGAGGAAGCAAAGTATTAAAGTTCATCAAAAAGTATGCTGCCAAGTCCATCGCAAAATGCACAACGCAGAACAAAACTATCACAAAATTTCGCAAAGACTAAACAGAAATAGGACTCAGAGAGCTGGATTATAAATCCTGATGTAGTGCAAGTTCTTCCTGCAGACAGGCTCTGTAGGGCAACTTTGTTCAGAGTCAGTGTCAATAAGAGTGAAACAGTGGCAGAGGACTATGAGTGCCAAAATAAAGGTGCTGGGTCAATTAATATATTAACAGAAAGAGTACATCAATATAAACATAGATGCACCTGCTCATAGACACATCCACACAGATTCCCCTGCAGAAGCTGTGGCTCTTCAGTACACTTCAGTTCAGTCACTCAGTCATGTCCAACTCTTTGCAACCCTGTGGACTACAGCATCCCAAGCCTCCCTGTCCATCACCAACTCCTGGAATTTACTCAAACTCATGTCCATTGAGTCGGCAATGCCATCCAACCACCTAATCACCTGTCATCACCTTCTCCTTGCATCTTCAATCTTTCCCAGCATTAGGATCTTTTCCAATGAGTCAGTTCTTTGCATGAGGTGGCCAAAGTATTGGAGTTTCAGCTTTAGCATCAGTCCTTCCAATGAATATTCAGGACTGATTTCCTTTAGGATGGACTGGTTGGATCTCCTTGCAATCCAAGGAACTCTCAAGAGCCTTCTCCAACACCACAGTTCAAAAGCATCAATTCTTCGGCACTCAGCTTTCTTTATAATCAACTCTCATATCCATACGTGACTACTGGAAAAACCATAGCTTTGACTAGAACGGACATTTGTTGGCAAAGCAATATCTCTGCATTTTAATATGCCGTTTAGGTTGGTCATAATTTTTCTGCTGATGAGCAAGCGTCTTATAATACAATGGCTGCAGTCACCACCATCTGCAGTGATTTTGGAGCCCCCCAAAATAAAATCTGTCACTGTTTCCAATCTATTTCCCATGAAGTGATGGGACCAGATGCCATTATCCTTGTTTTCTGAATGTTGGGTTTTAACCCAACTTTTCCACTCTCCTCCTTCACTTTCATCAAAAGGCTTTTTAGTTCTTTGCTTTGTGCCATAAGGGTGGTGTCATCTGCATATATGAGGTTATTGCTATTTCTCTCAGCAATCTTGACTCCAGCTTGTGCTTCATCCAGTCCAGCATTTCTCATGGTGTACTTTGCATCTAAGTTAAATAAGCAGGGTGACAAGATACAGCCTTCATGTACTCCTTTCCCTATTTGGAACCAGTCTGTTGTTCCATGTCCAGTTCTAACTGTTGCTTCCTGATCTGCATACAGATTTCTCAGGAGGCAGGTCAGGTGGTCTGTTATTCCCATCTCTTGAAGAATTTTCCAGTTTGTTGTGATCCACATAGTCAAAAATTTTGGCATAGTCAATAAAGCATCAGTAGATGTTTTTCTGGAACCTTCCTCCTTTTTCGAGAGTTCATTGCCATGATCCAACAGATGTTGGCAATTTAATCTCTGGTTCCTCTGCCTTTTCTAAATCCTGCTTGAACATCTGGAAGTTCATAGTTGACATAATGTTGAAGCATGGATTGGAGAATTTTGAGCACTATTTTACTAGTGTGTGAGACGAGTGTAATTGTGTGGTAGTTTGAGCATTCTTTGACATTGCCGTTCTTTGGAATTGGAATGAAAAACTGACCTTTGCCAGTCCTGTGGCTGCTGCTGAGTTTTCTAAATTTCCTGGCATATTGAGTGCAACATTTTCACAGCATCATTTTTTAGAATTTTAAATAGCTCAACTGAAATTCACAGTATCATCTTTTAGAATTTTAAATAGCTCAACTGGAATTCCATCACCTCCGCTAGCTTTGTTCATAGTGATGCTTTCTAAGGCCCACTTGAATTCACATTCCAGGATGTCTGGCTCTAAGTGAGTGATCACACCATTGTGATTATCTGGGTCATAGAGATTATTTTTGGATAGTTCTTCTGAGTATTTTTGTTACCTCTTCTTAATATCTTCTGCTTCTGTTAGGTCCATACCATTTTTGTCCTTTATTGAGCCCATCTTTGCATGAAATGTTCCCTTGGTATCTCTAATTTTCTTGAAGAGATCTCTAGTCTTTCCCATTCTATTGCTTTCCTCTGTGTCTTTGTACTGATCACTGAGGAAGGGTTTCTTATCTCTCCTTGCTATTCTTTGGAACTCTGCATTCAAATGGATATAACTTCTTTTTCTTTTTTGCTTTTCCCTTCTCTTCTTTTCACAACTATTTGTAAGGCCTCCTCAGACAGCCATTTTGCTTTTTTGCATTTCTTTTTCTTGGGCATGGTCTTGACCCCGTCTCCTGTACAATGTCACGAACCTCCATCCATAGTTCATTAGGCACTCTGTCTATCAGATCTAGTCCCTTAAATCTATTTCTCACTTCCACTGTATAATTGTAAGGGATTTTATTTAGGTCATACCTGAATGGTCTAGTGTTTTCCCTACTTTATTCAATTTAGTTCTGAATTTGGTAAGAAGGAGTTCATGATCTGAGCCACAGTCAGCTCCCAGTCTTGTTTTTGCTGACTGTATAGAGCCTCTTCATTTTTGGCTGCAAAGAATATAATCAATCTGATTTCAGTATTAACCACCTGGTGATGTCCATGTATAGAGTCTTCTCTTCTGTTATTGGAAGAGGGTGTTTGCTATGACCAGTGCATTCTCTTGGCAAAACTCTATTAGCCTTTGCCCTGCTTCATTCTGTACTCCATGGCCAAATTTGCCTGTTACTCCAGGTGTTTCTTGACTTCCTACTTTTGCATTCCAGTCCTCTGTAATGAAAAGGACATCTTTTTTGGGTGTTAGTTCTAGAAGGTCTTGTAGGTCTTCATAGAATCATTCAGCTTCTTCAGCTTTACTGGTCGGGGCATAGACTTGGATTACTGTGATATTGAATGGTTTGTCTTGGAAAGGAACAGAGATCATTCTGTTGTTTCTGAGATTGCGCCCAAGTCCTTCATTTCAGACTCATGTGTTGACTCTGATGGCTACTTCATTTCTTCTAAGAGATTCTTGCCCACAGTAGTAGATATAATGGTCATATGAGATAAATTCACCCATTCCAGTCCATTTTAGTTCGCTGATTCCTAAAATGTTCATGTTCACTCTTGCCATCTCCTGTTTGACCACTTCCAATTTGCTTTGATTCATGGACCTGACATTCCAGGTTCCTATGCAATATTGCTCTTAGAGAATTGGAACTTGCTTCCATCACCTGTCACATCCACAACTGGGTGTTTTTGCTTTGGCTCTGTCTCTTCATTCTTTCTTGGATTAAATCTCCACTGATCTCCAGTAGCATACTGGGTGCCTACTGACCTGGCAAGTTCATCTTTCGGTGTCCTATCTTTTTGCCTTTTCACACTGTTCATGGGGTTCTCAAGGCAAGAATACTGAAGTGGCTTGTCATTCCCTGCTCCAGTGGACCATGTTTTATCAGAACTCTCCACCATGACCCGTGCATCTTGGGTGACCCTACATGGCATGGCTCATAGTTTCATTGAGTTAGACAAGGCTGTGGTCCTTGTGATTAAATTGGTTAGTTTTCTGGGATGGTGGTTTTCATTCTGTCTGCCCCTGATGAAGAAGGATAAGAGGCTTATGTAAGCTTCCTGATGGGAGAGACTGAGGGGGAAACTGGGTCTTGTTCTGATGGTCAGGGCCATGCTCAGTAAACCTTTAATCCAATTTTTTGTTGAAGGGTGGGGCTGTGTTCCCTCCCTGTTATTTGACCTGAGGGGGGCAAAGAGTGGGGGTAATGAAGACAATGGCAACCTCCTTTAAAATGTCCCATGCAAGCTCCACTACACTCAGTGCCCCCAACCCTGCATCAGGCCACTGCCAACCCAAGCCTCCACCAGAGACTCCTGGACACTCATGGGAAAGTCTGGGTCAGTCTCTTGTGGGGTCACTGATCCTTTCTCCTGGGTCCTGGTGCACATAAGGTTCTGTTTGTACCCTCGAAAAGTCTGTTTCCTCAGTCCTGTGTAAGTTCTAGCAGCTCTATGGTGGAGTTAATGGCAACCTCCTCCAAGAGGGCTTTTGCTACATCCAGGTCTACTGCACCCAGAGCCCCTGCCCTTGCAGCAGTCCACTGCTGACCTATACCTCTTCAAGAGACACTCACATACAGTTCTGTCTCAGTCTCTGTGAGTTCTCTGGGTCCTGACATGTACAAGGTATGTTTGAGTGCTCTGAGCGTCTCTGGTGGGTATGGGGTTTGATTCTAACTGTGATTTTGCCCCTCCTACCATTTGCTGGGGCTTCTCCTTTGTCCTTGGATGTGGGGTATCACTTCACAATCACTCCAGTGCTTCACAGCTGCTGCTCAAGCGCCAGGCAGCTGCTGTGGCTCTAATAACAGGCAAAAATTCTGGGCTCAGTCAACTCCAAGTTGGCCCTGAGGGGCTATAATGACAGGTAACAAGGAAAAAAATAATCATTTCTTCCTAGTCCTCCTTTCCATTATTTTATCTTTGGTTCTGTCAAATACATGAAAGCTACTAAAGAAACTTTTCTTGCATAATATGTCCCCAATTCTATCAAGCACCTTCTGTTATTGACCAGAGGATCCTCATTTTAATCAAAACTTTTAACCTTAGCTTTCTGGACAATCATTCCCATCTGATTTCTCTCCAGATCCTGTATGCCTCTCACTAACATCATATACGGCAAATAGTAGGTAGTTTAGTTTTGCTAAGTCATGTCCTACTCTTGCAATCTCAAGGACTGAAGACTGCCAGGCTCCTCTGTCCATGGGATTCCCCAAACAAGAACATTGAAGTGGGTTGCCATTTCCGTCTCCAGGGATCTTCCTGACCCAAGGACTGAACCCAAGTTTCCTGCATTGCAGGCAACTTCTTTACCTACTGAGCCACCAGGTAAGCCTAAATGGTGGGCATATATAAATGTCAAATGAATGAACAAGCAGATGAATCAGCTCATTTTAATATGAACTAAAATGTATCCTATTTCATAAGATTTCACATGTTTTTGTTTGTGTCTGGTGTCTATAAACACCAAAAGCATGCCTATGTTTGAAGACTATAACTTCTCCTTAAATGAATTTGTACATTCAAGGCAAAATTCACATAAGTTTTTATCTACTTTCCTTGAAATTTTGGCAAAATGACTCTGAAATTAAATGGGAAAAACAAATATCTGAAGATAATAATTTAACAGAGGGGAGCTTATTCTACTAGAAATTAAAGTGCATTATAAAACCTCTTTACTTTGAACAATTAGGTTATGGTTTAGAAATAAATAACTGGGCAAAAGGCATCAACATAGATGTCCAAGTGTATAATGTATATTATGCAACTATGGTAATATCTCAAAACACTGAAGAAAAGCTAGATTCTAGATAACATAATTAATAATTAAATGTATGTTTTCAGATGACTTATGATGTTATCATGCCTACCAATGTCAAATCTAGGTTTCTTTTATTTTAGTCTACTTTGGACACACAAAGCTTATAAAGAACAATATAGAATACATTCTTTTATTCATTATGTAGATTAAGAAACAAAGTGCTACAAAAATATTAAGAGCCTCCAGTGCAGTTTATTCATGTAATATTTGTTTTACTTTTATTCTTCAGAGTTGAATTATATCATACCATTTCCATAACATTTTATATATTTTATTTTCACTACTTAAGTATGAATCCTTAGTTAATTCATAATATTTTAAAGCATATTTTAAACTTTATATAGATAGTGTATGCCATGTCATTTTTCTGAATTTTAATTTTTTATCATTTGAGATTTTATTTGTGAGATACACATATGTTTATGCAGGTATAACATTTTATTTGTGGGATACAATTATGTTTCTGCATGTATGTCTAGAGAAATATTTATTATGCAAAAAAGCAAAATGTCTGTCTTGGGAGGCCTTACAAATAGCTATGAAAAAAGAGAAGCGAAAAGCAAAGGAGAAAAGGAAAGATATAAGCATCTGAATGCAGAGTTCCAAAGAATAGCAAGGAGAGATAAGAAAGCCTTCCTCAGTGACCAATGCAAAGAAATAGAGGAAAACAACAGAATGGGAATGACTAAAGATCTCTTAAGAAAATTAGAGATATCAAGGGAACATTTCATGCAAAGATGGGCTCGATAAAGGACAAAAATGGTATGGACCTAAGAGAAGCAGAAGATATTAAGAAGAGGTGGCAAGAATAAGCAGAAGAACTGTACAAAAAAGATCTTCACAACCAAGATAATCATGATTGTGTGATCACTCACCTAGAGCCAGACATCCTAGAATGTGAAGTCAAGTGGGCCTTAGAAAATACCACTATGAACAAGGCTAGTGGAGGTGATGGAATTCCAGTTGAGCTATTCCAAATCCTAAAAGATGATGCTGTGAAAGTGCTGCACTCAATATGCCAGCAAATTTGAAAAACTCAGGAGTGGCCACAGGACTGGAAAAGGTCAGTTTTCATTCCAATCCCAAAGAAAGGCAATGCCAAAGAATGCTCAAACTACTACACA
>NW_011478753.1:1052-1928 GCF_000754665.1 Bison bison bison | reverse complement strand
TTCAGAAAACTAAGATCACGGCATCTGGTCCCATCACTTCATGGGAAATAGATGGGGAAACAGTGGAAACAGTGTCAGACTTTATTTTGGGGGGCTCCAAAATCACTGCAGATGGTGATTGCAGCCATGAAGTTAAAAGACGCATACTCATTGGAAGAAAAGTTATGACCAACCTAGACAGCATATTCAAAAGCAGAGACATTACTTTACCAACAAAGGTCCATCTAATCAAGGCTACGGTTTTTCTGGTGGTCATGTATGGATGTGAAAGTTGGTTGTGAAGAAAGCTGAGTGCAGAAGAATTGATGCTTTTGAACTGTGGTGTTGGAGAAGACTCTTGAGAGTCCCTTGCACTGCAAGGAGATCCAGGCAGTCCATCCTAAAGGAGATCAGTCCTGGGTGTTCTTTGGAAGGACTGATGCTAAAGCTGAAACTCCAATACTTTGGCCACCTCATGTGAAGAGTTGACTCATTGGAAAAGACTCTGATGCATGGAGGGATTGGGGGCAGCAAAAGAAGGGGACGACAGAGGATGAGATGGCTGGATGGCATCACTGACTCGATAGACATGAGTTTGGGTGCACTCTGGGAGTTGGTGATGGACAGGGAGGCCAGGCATGCTGCAATTCATGGGGTCGCAAAGAGTTGGACACGACTGAGTGACTAAACTGAACTGATAAGTCTTTTATTACTACTATATGCATCTATATGCTCCTCCTATGTTTTATTTTGGAGAAGGCAATGGCACCCCATTCCAGTACTCTTGCCTGGAAAACCCCATGGATGGAGGAGCCTGATAGACTGCAATCCATGGGGTCTCTAGGAGTTGGACACGACTGAGTGACTTGTCTTTCACTTTTCACTTTCCTGCATTGG
>NW_011478753.1:0-556 GCF_000754665.1 Bison bison bison | reverse complement strand
TCCTTTAGGATGGACTAGTTGGATCTCCTTGCAGTCCAAGGGACTCTCAAGAGTCTTCTCCAACACCATAGTTCAAAAGCATAAATTCTTCTATGCTCAGCTTTCTTTATAGTTCAACTCTCACGTGCATACATAACCATTGGAAAAACCATAGCCTTGACTGAAGTGAAGTGAAGTGAAATCGCTCAGTCATGTCTGACTATTTGCAAGCCCATAGACCGTAGCCTATCAGGCTCCTCCGTCCACGGGGTTTTTCCAGGCAAGAGTGCTGGAGTGAATTGCCATTTCCTTCTCCAGGGGATCTTCCCGACCCAGGAATCAAACCTGGGTGTCCCACATTGGAGGCAGACATTTTACTGTATGAGCCACCAGGAAGATCTTAGCCTTGACTAGACAGACCTTGTTGGCAAAGTAATGTCTCTGCTTTTTAATATGCTGTCTAGGTTGGTCATAACTTTCCTTCCAAGGAGTAAGGGTCTTTTAATTTCATGGCTGCAATCACCATCTGCAGAGATTTTGGAGCCCCCAAAAATAAAGTCAGCCACTGTTTCCACCT
>NW_011478752.1:8524-10503 GCF_000754665.1 Bison bison bison | reverse complement strand
GAGTCTTCTCCAGCACCACAGTTCAAAAGCATCAATTCTTGGCACTCAGCCTTTTTTATGTCCAGCTCTCACATCCATACATGACTACCGGAAAGAAACATAGCTTTGACTATATGGACCTTTGTAGGCAAAGTAATGTCTCTGCTTTTTAATATACTGTCTAGGTTTGTCACTTCTTTTCTTCCAAGGAGCAAGTGTCTTTTAATTTCATGGCTGTAGTTACTGTCCAGAATGATTTTGGAGCCCCAGTTATTTTAAGCCTCTAAGTTTGTGGTAATTAGTTACAGCAGCAATGGGAAACATACGCTACCTTATCATTTAAGTCAGAGCAGGCCTCAGGGTTGGTTCATTCAACAGTTTAAGAGTGTCACTAAATACATCTCAACAATAAAAAAAAATAATCACCTGATCAGAAAAGAGGCCAAGTCATTTTGTTATTTACAGCCAAGGGCATCTTCACTGATACACCAAGTAAACCAACAGTAAAATAGCCAAGTTTAGACTCTTAGTGAATTCTAAACTACCTAGAAACCGTGTTTAGGGAGTTTGATAATGGGCAGTCATTGCATGACAGGGAACTGACAAGGAAAAGAAATTCTCATGTACATTATGAAGTCACCCTCAAATGTTTTATTAATGAATTAATACGGTTATTTTTGCTTGATTTGATTACTTGTGTTTATAATTTCCTCCCTGGTTTGACGCTTCTGTGGTACTGACTTGCAGGGCTGTGTATTCCTCACCAGACTGGCTTAGCCTGTGGGCTTGATGGTGAATATGCAAAGGAGTTGATTGTTGCCCTAGAGGCTTGGCTTATAAACTCAGACTCTTCTGCAAACTCTATCTTGCCTCCCTCAGGGACCTTTTCCTTCCCTGTTATTTGTTGTTAAATCACCAGGCTGAGCTAAGTACCCAAACAACAGATCTTTCTCATCAGGTCCCAGAGGAAAGAGACATGGTCCACTCACCTTGGACTCCAAGTCCTCAAATCACTAATGAAGCAGACAGTGTGTAAGTTCCCTAGGCCCAGGTCCTGATTCCAACTTGGGTGGGCAGAAGTTATTGCCTTAAAGCAAATAAACTAAAAACAAAACAAAACAGATAGGTTCATTTCCTTTCCTTTCTTGATGTCTAGAGTTTGTGTTAAAACTGGGTTTCCTGCCTTCATGCTCAGTTGAGAATGTGGAGAATTACAGAGCAGTGCCGAAAAGATTGTTACAGATCCTTCAGATTACTTTTAAGGGACTGCAGGTTACTTTTAGGGGAGAAGACCACTTTATACAAAATATATAAACAATCCTTGTACCTAGAATTGAAGCTGTTTCCCGTAATAAAATTTTCCATTGATCAAGTATCTGTCTCCCTATCATGAGCTCCAAACAACTGGAGATATAATCATTTTTATTTCTAGGCTAGCTAATGATCTAACTCGTGGGTTCTTCAGATACTTGGCTTCTCCCCAGTCTCCCCATGCTGCTGGGTTTTAGGACTTTCCATAGCAGGTCAGCAGCCCCACTAGAGCTAAAATATCATCTTGGACAACTGTCATTCCAATTTCAAGAATCCTAAGAAATTGGGTATTTCTGTGAAAGCATGTCTCCAGTGAACTGCTTGACTCCAAGCTTCAGGACTCAAGAAGTCAACCAGCTTGTGGAAGTGAATGTGCCCCATCGCATGTCCTTCACAAATTGACTTCAGCTGCAGAACTTAACTTGCAGCTTGTGCTTTAAACGAAGACAAACTTGGGTCCAAGTCTTCACTCTCTCCCAGTACTAGCTGGAGGTGATTTTGAGGTTTTTTAACCATTCCAAACCTCAATTTCATTATCTGTGAGATGGGGATAATAGTATTTATCTCGGAGGTTTGTTGTGAACGTTAAAAGAGATCTGCTGCTGCTGCTGCTGCCAAGTCGCTTCAGTCGTGTCTGACTCTGTGCGACCCCATAGACGGCAGCCCACCAGGCTCCCCCGTCCCTGGGA
>NW_011478752.1:3669-5546 GCF_000754665.1 Bison bison bison | reverse complement strand
TGGTGGTTGTGAGGTTTAAATGAGAAAATGCACATATGTATTCTGTGGCCCTGGTAAATGGTAAATGCTCAGAAATTTTGTCTCCTCTTCCTCAATTTCCAGATATTTGGACATTTCCAGGTCACTGTTTTTTCCTAAGAACAAGAATTGAAGCCCAGCACAGACCTCCTACCTGACTTTTCATTCCCAGTCTTTCTAAAAGGCAGCATTAACATTAGCAAAGTGTCTGCCCTCTGAATCTCAATACTGGGTCATGCCACCCTATCTAGGCCATCTCTGCTCCTTTCCCAGCACTGCAGCGCTCTGTACACCACCACACCAGCATGCCCATTTGTGCTGCATAATCTGCAAGTTCATCTAAATCCTCAACATGGAACCACTCTAGAATCTGTCCCTCCTTCTCAGCCATCTTTCATTCTCCATAAACTTTCAGCCTTTATTGGTGTTTGCCTCACTGCTAGCCTCTCTCCATCACAGACCATCTCTTTTCTGAGTCACTAAGAAAGCAGATACTGCCTACAGGTTCATCCATATCTGCACTCCTCCTTTATCTGTTTCCATTCGGATATGGCAGGAGTCCTGACTCCTGCCCAAACTTAATCATCCCATCTCTACTTGGATCCCATTGTTTTCACACTCTGAACACCATGTCCTATCTGTTATTCCTTCTTTCTCTTATAGTTTCAGCCACTCCCTCTATACTAGCTCCTCATCAACATTTTAAACATGTTGAAATATCTACTATCTTTTAAAAATTGAGATGTGTGTATGTGTATTAGTTGCTCAGTTGTGTCTGATTCTTTGCAACCCAATGAACTGTAGCCCTCCAGGCTCCTCTGTCCTTGGAATTCTCCAGGCAAGAATACAAAGATGGCCAATAATTCCTTCCATTATTATACAAGCACATTATTCTACCAATGAAAAAAATTGAAATTGATTTCTCCTCCTCCTTAAATCTAGGCCCACCTTGTAACTTGACCTGATCCATACAATGGGTGAAATTAGAATGTGGCAATTCTGGGCCTATAAGAGACCAAGTACCTTCTGCCAGCTCCCATGTATGAAACTCACACTATTTGAGAAAATGATAAGGTGCCACACGGGGAGAGAAAGGCCACGTAGAGGAGAACTAAGGTGCCCCGGCTGACAGTGAGCACCAAGGCCTGAGACGTGGATGTACCAGGGACAGCAGAGCTCCCAGATAACTGTAGCCATGGAGTCATGAGAAACCCACAGGATCATGAGAAATAATAATTCATCATTGCTTTAAGCTAGTAAATTTTGGGGTGTCTTTAAAACATGGCAATAGATAACAAAACAAATGCCATCAACATGTTGATGACTCGTAAATTTATATCTCCAACTCTGACCTCTCTCCCCTGAACTTTATTTTTTTATTTATTTTTTTTTCCCCCTGAACTTTAGATTCGTGTTTCTAACTGTTCTCTGGGTGGATAAGAGCCCTCTTACAGATCTAACAGACTTTTTTTTTTAGTAATAGTTTTAATGACATATAATTCATATACAATCCACCCATTTAAAGTGTACAATTTGATAGTTTTTACAATATTCATGGTAATGTAGCACAGACCTTTGATTCATACCTTACCACCCCAAACACCCTACCTTCTTTCTTATTGATCTCATGGAGTATTTTTAAGCCCCAAGCCTAGGAATCATCATGGGCTCCTCCCTTTACCTCTTACTCCTCATCAGATCCATCAGCATGTTATGACAGTTTTATCTTTAAAATATATCACTAATCTAACTGCCTCCTTTCACTTCCACCACTTCCATTCTAGTTAAGCCATCTCTTTGTGTCAGCTGTATTGTCATAGCCTCCTAACTGGTCTCCCTAACTTCCCTCCCAACTGGTT
>NW_011478752.1:0-727 GCF_000754665.1 Bison bison bison | reverse complement strand
TTTTTTATATTCTGTGTACCTTTTATATAATGATGCCCTCTGCTGTTCTCTTACATATCTTTACTTCAGATCATGCAAGAGACATGGTGTAAATCATCATTCTATCCAAGATTGTTATAGTGGGAATGATACATGAAGATCCATTAGTTTCATTTTAAAGATGAGAGCAAAGCACGAACATAATGGCAAAGTGCCCGGGTGTGCAAAGTTGCTTTAGCCATGTCCAACTCTTTTGTGACCTCATGAACTGTATCCTACCAGGCTCCTCTGGTCCATGGGATTTCCCAGGAAAGAATACTGGAGTTGGTTACCATTTCCTCCTCCAGGGGTCTTCTTGACCCAGGGGTCGAACCCAAGTCTCTTGCGTCTTCTGTACAACAGGTGGATTCTTTACCCATTGAGCCACTTGGGAAGTCCAGCAAAGTGCCTACAATCAGTCAAACCAGAACCAGAATCCAAGCTTCTAGACTCCAAATTCAGTGCTTTTTAATCAGAATGGCAATATAGAAATATAAAAACACTAGAGTTCAAGTTAAATGTCCAAGTAGACTATCGTTTTGCCCCCAACACTTTTTCTTCCTCTTAAATTCATTATCAACATTAAAAAATTATAAGTGGCATCTACCCAGTCACCCAAGAGAGAAACCTCAAAGGCAGTTTTAATTCTGTCCTCTTCTTTACCTACCACATTACATATACTATATAGTCTCATTAATTCTTCCTTCTA
>NW_011478751.1:9155-9646 GCF_000754665.1 Bison bison bison | reverse complement strand
AGCTTAGCAATGTAAATCACATGATTACACAGACCATTACAGAAAAATCTGTCAGTGTTTTCTTAAAAGACTACCAGTCAAACAATTTAAATTTCCAAAAAAGTCGCTAATTCAGCAAATATGTTGCTCTTTACACAGTTACTAAGTATTAAAGTTGTGAAAATACACCATGCTTACTGATAGATAATGCCACCAATTTGGCCTGCTTCTACTAAAAATCTGATATTCAAAATTTTTAATTTTTTCAACTTCAAATTTTAAACTTAAGAAATTGTCCTGCTATGTTCACAAAAAACATCATAAGGTATATTTAGTACAATGCCTTGAACAACATAGTCAGACATAAATATTTGTTGAGTGACAGAATGAATGAATGTATAAGTTTCAGTGTTGAAATTAACTTTTAAATACCATTGGCAGACAAACTGATGGATTGATTGTAACTGTACTTGACATTTATGTAGGAAGAACAAAATAAGCAAATTTTGGCT
>NW_011478751.1:3903-5966 GCF_000754665.1 Bison bison bison | reverse complement strand
TATCATCTGAGCCACAAGGGAATTTTAGAATTTTATTGTGAAAATTTGGTAAGATAATATATACCTGGCACAGAATACTCACTAAATATTATTCTCTTCCTGAGATCAAATATGTTTGCTAAATGCCAAGATAAACAAATTAAACAGAGCTTTTTGCTGCAAGACACTTTGGAGCCTTTAATATGCTATGTGATGCTTCAAGAAGCAAACAGGATACGTAACATTTCTCCCAACAACCAAGCAACCAATTATTTTTCTAGGAAGCATCCATTCATATGTCATGAAATACTAATATTCTATAGGATACACTTTGAGAACTCTGTCGCAGACCATAAGATGTTTTGGGAAATACATGAAATAAATTATTTAGAAATTAGTTCTTTATAATTAATAAATTACTGGTTTTAATAATCTGATCTGAATTCCTAAGTGCTTTTTTGAGGTCACTCCAAAACATCTAATACATAGGAACTATTAAAGCAAAGACTTGTAAATAGAGCCCCAAGCTCAGAAAAATACTTGAGTGGCTCAATTTTATTTCAGGTCTATGTGAATGCTGAACACACCGTATGGTTATCTGTGCTTCCAGGGTAAAAATACAGGCAGCTTTCAAAAGAAGAAAGGTTCTCAGTGATTCCACCTATTTTCCTCCAATGGGCTACATCACCTTTTCTGTGGTTTGCTACTATATGGGTCATCTTCAGGACAGTCAAATGAAAGCGGAAAAGCAGGGGAAGTTTTTCATTCTTTCTCCATCACTCTTAAGAAACGAGAATCCTTTGTGTCATAATAGATAAACTCTGCTCACTGAATGGGGTACTGACCATTAAATCTGTGCTCCAGTGTGTGAGAGCTGTGACCCACATATGTGTTATCAATTCAACAGCAGTTATTGAATGCCCAATTCTGTGCTAAGTCATTTAGGTTGTAAGAAAATAGATTTGAGCAACTTAGAATCCCACAGGTGAGATAAGACTTACATCCAAAAGGAGAGGTGTAGGGAAACTATAATATCAAAGAGAACATAATGAAGAGCTAGATCTTAAGGAACAAACTGTAACTGTCATCTGAACCTGGAGAAAGAGGAAAGATCACTGAGCATCATGGGCTGGAGTTGGCACTTGAGCCGGACCTTGAAAGCCTGTAAGGGGTTGCCACAGGGCTTCTGTGGGCAAAGCCAGTTCCCTCACCCCCTAATGTGCACCAACTGTCAAGGGAGTGTTGGGGGCCACTCTTCCTTTTCAGGAACAAGAGAGGGAATGCAGAGATTTTTGCTTCTTCGCCTCTTCTCCTCTCTGCAATGGATGGATGTATCACCTAAAGAGCCTCAAGTCAGTAGTCCTTCCCCCTGGGTCACAATGAGGTGTTGGCTGCTGGCTTGCCCAATAAAGAAATAGAAAAAAAAAAAAAACACCCCACCAACCATAACAAGAATTTGAGAGTTTGAGCTGCATAAGAACAAATCTGCAATAAGATAATCTACATGGGCTTGTGCAGAAAGACAAGTGCTATTTTCTGCTTGATTCTGTGACTGGTAGAGAATCACTCAACCCTATGATTGTATTATTTATACGGAACTCACGAGGGTACCATCTGGTGCTAAGCTAACCACAAAAACAGGAAAATCAAACCCAAAGCAAATTGTCTTCATTGGAGTTTTTGCTAATGACCTGTTCTTTGCCAATATTCCAACTGATCACATTTTAGTTTGAAACAGCAAAAGACATTTAATGCTTTAAAGGGAAGTCTTAAAGGGAATTTGGTTAGACATACCCTTGAAAAGATTCTTTACCTATCTAGATCTTCTCAGTCGAGAGGGCACTGCCCCTATTTCAGGTCTTATTACATCTTATTAAGTTGTCAGATCAAGTTCATAATGTCCCATCTCAGTGCCCAGTCACCAAGAGATAAGGGTGAGAGGTGATCTTGCAAGATTGTGTCCTGGAGATGGAAAATGAAGCCAAAATAGTGAGGAGATTTCTGCTGCAGTATAGGAAACAAACTAACAAATGTCACGACGAAAATAATTCTAATCTGAAGTGATTTTTTTTTCCATGAATATT
>NW_011478751.1:0-572 GCF_000754665.1 Bison bison bison | reverse complement strand
GAAAACTGGGTGTCATTCACTCTAGAAAGAAGCAGGATGAGGGACACAGGGGGCCCAAAGGCAAACTGCAGAAGCCAACTGGTAAAGCCAGCAGGGACTTCCCACTGTTCTTGGAACACAATCCAAGCTGCGTATCCTGGCCCAAGAGGCCCCAAGTGACCCAGACCCCACCTGTTTCTCCAACGTCACTTCAAACACTCACTGCCCCTACCCCATTACTAGCTCAGCCCACCGTGACATTCTTTAGGTTCTTTAGATTTGCTAACTCGTTCCCAGCCTGGAGTCTGTGCACCTGCTCTTCCTCCCATCTGGTACCCTCTTCTCCTGTATCTTTGCCTGGCCACCACTCAGGTTTCAGCCCAAATGTCACCTCAGGGAGGTGACAATCTTAGTTAATGTTTCACAACTCTCCAATACTACCACCACAAAATCACTCTATCCTGTCATCTTGTTCTATTGTCTTCAGTTCAGTTCAGTTCAGTTACTCAGTCATGTCGGAGTCTTTGCAACCCCATGGACTGCAAAGCCTCCCTGTCTATCATCAACTCCCAGAGTTTACCCAAACTCATGTC
>NW_011478750.1:18623-19651 GCF_000754665.1 Bison bison bison | reverse complement strand
CTTCTGTGACACTTGCCACTGGCACCTCTATGTATCCAGCATCGCCATGGGTCCAAGCTCCTGTGCCACCCCCTGGAATGATCCCCACTTGGACAGAGCAGCCAGAGGCTAGGAAAAACCCTAAGGGCCCCTTATTCCCTATTGTTTTAGCCATTGGTTCCTCTTAGTACCTGGGACTGCCAGGGCCCCTGCGATCCAAGCAGCTGCACTGCCTCCATACCAGGTCCTCCCTGTGGCAAACCCAAGTCCTCCAGAACAGCCTCAGGAGCAAAGCCCTATAGACCACTCACATTCAGAGGTGCAGATAAAACCACCGTTGAAATCCAGGGGTAGTGTGGCTAAGAAAGAGAACCCAAAACCTTCCCACCAGTGGTACAAGCTGCCGATTAAATTCACGTGATCAACTAGGCAGACTCTGTGTCTATGGAATATATATAAGGACAATGAGAGGTCCTAAAAAGGAAAAGGCACTAGCACAGGCCAATGCAGACATCAGAGACAAGAAAATGCAGGAGTAGGGCCAGATTAGAATCTGAGCTGTCCCATCACAGGTCTAGAGACTAGCCCAGTATTGGAGGGCATCCTAGGGAGGTGAGGTGAACTATGACTCACAGCCAGGGAAAAGACACTGACAGGTGAGATCAAGAAAAGCATTTATTATTCTTATATTTTAACTTGTTCTATCATTGTTTCTGAATTTTTTTCTCTTTTCCTTATTTTCCCTCTGTTGCTGTAGTTGTTGAAGTTATTAATGCCATTAAATCTGTTTACACTTTTTGAGAAATTTTGTTGTTGTTGTTAATCAGACTTCTTATTTCCTTTAAATATGTCTGCCTCTACAATGGCAACCCACTCCGGTACTCTTGCCTGGAATATCCCATGGACGGAGGAGCCTGGTAGGCTGCATCCATGGGGTCGAAGAGAGTCAGATACAACTCAGCAACTTTTCTTTCACTTTTCACTTTCATGCATTGGAGAAGGAAATGGCAACCCACTCCAGTGTTCTTGCCTGGAGAATCAAAGGGACA
>NW_011478750.1:12101-17302 GCF_000754665.1 Bison bison bison | reverse complement strand
GTTGATTGTGATCCATACAGTCAAAGGCTTTGGCATAGTCAATAAAAGAGAAATAGATGTTTTTCTGGAACTCTCTTGCTTTTTCTATGATCCAGCGGATGTTGGCAATTTGATCTCTGGTTCCTCTGCCTTTTCTAAAACCAGCTTGAACATCAGGAAGTTCATGGTTCACATATTGCTGAAACCTGGCTTGGAGAATTCCTACATCTATTTAAGTTTTCTTTTCTTTCTTTCTTTCTTTTCTCTCTTTTTCTCACCATGTTTATTAGTCTGTTTTGCTTTCATTGCTTTATTCCCCAGCTGGCATATTGCTTAATTTTGTTTTCCACATTATGTTTTTGTTTTGTTTTTAACTGGTTGATATCATTTTTTTCCTTTCCTTTGCTCACCAGATCAATCTCTTTTACTTTCTTCTTCTTCTTCTTTTTTTTTTTGTGACTGTTTTGGTTTTGCTTATCTGTGTATGTAAATGAGTGTACACATATAAAGTTCGAACAGGAAATTTATAGACAGAATTTTCTTCTTTTGTGACTGCAGTAAAACTGTTTATGCTAAGTACGATAAAACCACAAATTATGGATATTGTATAGAAAGAGTCTTTCTTCTTAAATAGAACTCTAAAGTGAACTTGTGCTTTGTTTATTTCCAAGGTAGTCATCTACTATTATTTAATATAAATTCCTTGCAATGCTAGTAAAATAAAACCTGAAACAGTAAACTAATAAATCATTTCTAAGACCCTATAGTAACTGGCCTGACAGAGGTGAAGTGTATGAGCTCATAGCACAAAGGGTCTAAAACCAACTATGGCTGAGAGGGAACAAGGAATACATAGCAGAGAGGAGAATCTCCAAAGTCAGCCTTGATGAAGAAAGATTTGGTTAGAAAGGGGAAATTCCTGGTGAGGAAAGAGATTTGACTTGTGTCTATACTTGAGTCACTGGGTCAGGAAGATCCCTTGAGAAGGAAATGGCAACACACTCTAGTATTCTTGCCTGAAGAATTCCATGGACAGAGGAGCCTGGTGGGCTCCAGTCCATAGAATCGCAAAGAACTGGACTTGACTAAGTGACTGACACTTTCCAATTTCACATTCTGTGCCTGAGTACACTGGGTACAGCTGGACATTCTACAAGGAGGAAGGGAAATAAATAAGTAAATAAAATAAATCAACTTTTAATTAATATATTCAGTTAAAGAGGCTATTGTGATTATAAAGTAGGGCCTGGCAGCTATGAAATTGATAAGAAAAGATCTCTCACAATGATAATTATTTTATAATACACTAAAATATTTTTATTGAGGTATAATTGATATGTAATATTAGTTTCAGGTGTAAAACCTAGTGATCCAATATATTTGTAGGAACACTCCTTTTAAAGTTATTTTTAAGTAATGTTATATAATATATTCTTATAGCTTATTTATTTTATGCATAGTAGTTTGTTTCTCTTAAACTCATGCTTGTTTCTCCTCACTTTTCCCCAGTTGCAAGCACTAATTTGTTTCCTATATCTGTGAATCTGTTTCTGTTTTGTTTCATAACTTGTTTTATTTTATTAGATTTCACATGTAAGTATCAATCTAGAGTACTTGATTTCCTCTCTCTGACTTATTTCATTAAGCATAATGCACTTTAGAGCCATATATTTGTTGCAAATGACACAATTCCTTTCTTTTTTTTTTGGCTAATATTCCATTTTGTATATTTACCACAACTTTTTTACCCATTCATCTTATGGACACAGATTACTTCCGTATCTTCTTTATGGTAGATAATGCTGCCATGACTGTTGGGGTGCAGGTATCTATTCAAATTTTTGTTTTTGTTTTGCTTTCTTCAAATATACACTTAAGTGTGAAATTGCTAAATCATATTCTATTTGTATTTTCAGTTTTTTGAGAAGTTTCCATACTGTCTCCATAGTGACTGCACCAGTCTAAAATCTCACCCATACTATGCTAGAACTCCCTTTTCTCTGTAAACTAACCAATATTTGTTATTTGTGGTCTTTTTAATGATAACAATTTTGAAAGGTGTGAGATGTTATCTCATTGCAGGTGTGATTTGCGTTTCTTTGATGATTAGCAATGCTGAACATTTTTAATGAGCCTGTCAAACACCTGTGTATTCTTTGGCAGAAGATATCTTTTCAGGGCTTCTTCCGATTTTTAAATTGGGTTCTTTGTTTGTTTGTTTGTTTATATTGAGTTGTATGAACTGTTTCTAAATTTTGGATATTAATCCTTTATCGCTCATATCATTTGCAAAAATTTTCTCCCTTTCAGTTGGTTGTCTTTTTGCTTTGTGGATAGCTTCCTTTGCTGTGCAAAGGCTTTTAAGTTTCATTAGGTCTCTTTGGTTTGGTTTTGCTTTAATTTTTTTTGCCTTAGGAGACAGATCCAAAAATATATTGCTGTGCTTTATGTCAAAGAGTGATCTGCTATGTTTTCTTCTACGAGTTATATGGTTTTAGGACATAAATTTAGGTCTTTAACCTGTTCTGAGTTTACTTATGTATATGGTGTGTAGCTGTCCAGTTTTCCCAGCACCAATGATTGAAGAGATTCCAAAAACCTTCTTTGTTCCTTTACTGAGAAGAGACCCTATAATTGAGAGCAATGTATAGGTTTCACATTATTTTCAGCAGAGAGCTTTAGTTCTGGGGCCAGGAAGCCCCCTTAGAAAATGAATGTCCTTCAGTGTGCAGATATTTTCTATTCTCCTTTATATAAAAATTTAAGTTTTCATATTCTCATAACTAGGTACTTCATCCTGAACTGGAGCATCAGCTATTTCAGTAAATAAAAAGATATAATTTTCCCTAGAGAGTCATGTGTCAATAAACCAAGAGTATGATTTTACTAGTGAGTCAGAGCCTCAGTCATCATAGCAATGGGGTGACAGGAAGACAGAGGTCAAAGGAAAAAGTTAGAAGATCAGTTTCCTTCAGTTTCCATAAATAAGTCCCAAGACATGGATGTATGTGTGCACATACATACAGAAACTGGAAAAATCCTCCTTGGAAATCCTTGACTCAACAAAGGGCTTCCAAAGGTAAAGAAGTAGAGAAGTCTCGGGAATAAGCAGGGATAAAGCAGATACTGCTTCACCAAAAATCTACATTTTATTTTAAAACTCTGACTCTGTTGAAAGAGGTAGGCATAATAATTTCAAAAGACATGGGGATCCCACCAAGCCCTGGATGGATATCCATTGAAGGAATAATCCCTCCTATCTCAATTAAAGAAAACAACAGACTTCTTTCTGACAGCTTTCACCTTATTGCAATAGGAAGTTTGATCAGAGCAAACAACACTTAGCTACAAAACTGGTAACAAATCCCACAATTACACTTCTGAGTCTTAACATATCATTGGGAATGATAAATTTTAAAAATTGGCAAAGTGACAAATCAAAATCCAATTTCAATGAGACAGATTTACTGCAGAAAACTTTTTTAAAATAAGAAAAGGTGGGACTTCCCTGGCAGTCCAGTGATTAAGACTTGGCATTTCCACTGTAGTCGGAGTGCCCATTTGATTCCTGCTCAGGAAACTTAGATGCCATGTGTCTCTTGGTGTTGCCAAAAAAAAGAAAAAAAAAAGCTATTTATACAGAGAAAGATTTATTTAAAAATTAGGTAAGATTGAAAGAAAAGTATAATCTCTTAATCAATGCATTCTGTTTTTTAAAACATAGAAATGGAAATAATTTTGAAAGGAAACTAGCATATATTCTTAATGATTTCAGTCACAGTGAAAGGGAACCAAAGAAAGAACAGACACCCTATGGGACTACTCCCTTATGTGCTAGAAATTACAGGTATTGTTTCAAACATTGTATTGTTTAACTTTCACAATACTAATCAGGTAAATTTGTATAATTCTTTTTTTCTTACAAATGAGATCCTGAGTATCACAGAATCTAGTTTACTTGCTAAAAGCCAGTGTGTAGAAACAGAAAAACTATAATAAAATTCTAACAATCTGTGACAGGGAGAGCTGGCTGGAATAGTCTGGACAGAGGCACAAAGGTGTCTAGGATCTGGAAAAAGAGAGGTCAATAAAAAATAACAAAACATTATGCCCCTGGTAGCACAAACCTGTTTAATAAGACACTGACAAAGGTTTTATTTTTCATTAATTAATAGATCAAATATTTAAGCTGAGACATTTAGATGCTTTACATTTAGTAACATTTATCTTCTCACAATGATCTTATGTATGGTGCAATTTTTAAATCAAGATTACTTTAAGAAAATAAGCACAGTGTTTAGGGATGTTACTCAAGATTATACCGCTAATGTGTAGAGAGACAGGTCTTGATCTCAAATACTCTGGACACAAAACTTCCTCTCTTAGTACATATCATTTATGATATTTTCTCCTTAATTCCTTGATGAATAAGGGACATCATGGATAAACAGAGACACTGTTCAGCACTCATTCTTTAGAGAATGACTCCTAAACTAGTTGTTTGACAGTATGCAAAAGTTGTTGAAAGCTTTCCTTCTTGTTAGCAGTCAGTGGCAGAGGAAATGAGATTGTAAAAATTTGTCAGAGATGCCCTTTCAATAGTATTCTTTCTTTATGACGCATTAGTCAGGGAATGATGAATTAAAATTTTCTCCTAATGCAAAAATGATATTGGGAAAACATGACACAAACAAGTCTTACACCCTATTGATGAATTGTTGTTGTTGTTATTTAGTCTCTACCTCATGTCTGACTCTTTGTGACCCATGAACTGTAGCCCACCAGTCTCCTCTGTCCATGGGATTTCCCAGACAAGAATACTGGAGTGGGTAGCTGTTTCCTTCTCCAGGGGATCTTCTTGACCCAGGGATTGAACCCACCTGCATTGAATGTCTCCTGCATTGGTAGGCAGATTCTTTACCAATGAGTCACCAAGGAAGCCTTTGATGAATTAAAGACAGTACATCATGAGAAACACTGGACTGGAAGAAACACAAGCTGGAATCAAGATTGCCGGGAGAAACATCAGTAACCTCAGATATACAGATGACACCACCCTTATGGCAGAAAGTGAAGAGGAACTCAAAAGCCTCTTGATGAAAGTGAAAGTGGAGAGTGAAAAACTTGGCTTAAAGCTCAACATTCAGAAAATGAAGATCATGGCATCTGGCCCCATCACTTCATGGGAAATAGATGGGGGAAACAGTGGAAACAGTGTCAGA
>NW_011478750.1:6935-11915 GCF_000754665.1 Bison bison bison | reverse complement strand
GAGATCAGCCCTGGGATTTCTTTGGAAGGAATGATGCTAAAGCTCAAACTCCAGTACTTTGGGCACCTCATGCAAAGAGTTGACTCATTGGAAAAGACTCTGATGCTGGGAGGGATTGGGGGCAAGAGAAGAAGGGGACGACAGAGGATGAGATGGCTGGATGGCATCACTGACTCGATGGACATGAGTTGGGTGAACTCCAGGAGTTGGTGATGGACAGGGAGGCCTGGCATGCTGCGATTCACAGGGTCGCAAAGAGTCGGACACGACTGAGCGACTGATCTGATCTGATCTGATCTGAAATTGAACAAGATGGAGGGGTGGGGCAACAGTAGATAAGCCAAGGTGTCTTACATGGACATATATCAAGAGACACTACAAAGAAGTGAATGTGAATCTAAGAAAGTTCAAGAGTTTGGCCATCACAGAGTTATGGGAGCATTACATTTCCCAGGATTGATATATGGAAACATTTTCTGAGTAAAGGAACATGAAGAGAGTTTATAGATGAGAATTCTTGGTTTGTGACATTGACAAATAAGACATCAGTATTATAGTCTACGAAAACCCCAATACAATGGGGAGGAATACTCAGGGAGAGGGTTAAGATCAAGGGACCTGAGGAAGAAGACTCATCAAAAGCATCATATTCAAACTGAACATATTTTTTAACCCTCTAATCCAGGAACTATATTTAGGTTGATATCTCCAGTAAACATATTGAAAATTTCCCTTGTTTTCAAATAGAAACTTCATCTTATATCCATGCTGTTTTCTACCATATACTCCCAGGATCCAGGCAGGTTTTTCTGACACATCTTCTCCCAGTGATATTTCTGTGATGTGATAACTGGGGAGCCCATGACACCATAATCTTCAAAATCATCATTTGTATATATATTGTTTGGTTCCAAATCACTCACGTATCTCAGTTGCTTCTGGTCCTCAAAAATGGCAAGGTCCTAGCAAGAAGATTCAGGAACATGTGAACTGTGGGAAAATTACAGAGTTGGATTAGTGCTATGACGTAGGTTTATTTGTAACACTGTAAAAGGGATCTTTAAAATAACTTGAATGGAAAGGTAGTGTGTGCATGTGTGTGTTGGGAGTGGAAACGGACATCTTAAAATATGAGACATAATAGAAAATGAAAAAGTCTAAAAGATGATGAAAATAGGGTGGCTTGATAACATTGTGATGTTTCCTTACCCCAGTAGCATTGCACATCTGTCAGCCCTGAAATAATAATAATAAACCTTAATGTTACCTATAAGCCAGGGAGTCAGCTCTGAAATCTATTTTTTCCAGATGAGGGGAAGGGCTGTGCTGAGGTACTGAACTGATGAAAGAGAAATGAACAAACACTTGGTCACTTCCCATAAATATGACCACATCGTCAGCACAAAGTATCTAGGCTTTGCTCTCTCTATCCACATCTAGAAATTGGAGGCTCCTCCCCATTTTACCCACATCACAAGAATTCCACAGACACCCACTTAGGTAGCACTCCTCACCATTATCCACTCGTTGTACATCTGTCAGATCAAGAGCTGAACACATTCTCCTTTGTCCCTTGGGGAGTGTTCTGGGCTTCTTCAGGGTTAAGGTTTCACTCCTAGGGAAGGAAAAGATTGACCCCCACACGACTGACTTCTTGTTCCTCTAAAACCACTGACTTTCACTCCACTGATGCACTTGAACTGTCTTGGGAAAGGAGAGACTGGACACCTGACTTTGGCGCCAGAAGGAATGTACTAATGTCCACCTTCCTAGTTACCCTCTGTGTGACTTGGGACTGTACTGACCTGTCAGAGGACAGTTTCTTCCTTCTTTAGTGAAATCATTAACTTCTCCCTCTCTAGCTCCTAGAAAGCATATAAAATTATTTGAAATAATATTTTGGTACCATAAAAAATTAATTTGTGGAAAAATCCCTGCATAGATACGTGTTCCACGGAGGTGTCAGAAAGTAAGGTAGCAGGACCTGGCTCCCAGGTGTTTGAGACATACCAGGTATGAGAATACTGTCTAGAGAGTCCCCAGATCTTCAAAGTCTGCTCCCCAAAACAAAGGAAATCTAATCAGAAAATATAGAAGAGCCAATTCTCTTCTATACCCAAGGCAAAATTCAAATATAAAGGAGTTCTCTCCAATTTGGGTGGTTGGCCAATAAAGAAGACATGACTCTCCCAAGGTAATTCAAGCACCTACTAAATATGAAAGCTGAGTTGCATAAGGACACCAAGTGTGAATTAAATATTTGAGGTCACAGGAGTCTGTCATTACAACGTCTTATTCCTATTATGGCTACTGACTAAACTCTGTGACTTTCAATGACCACAATTATCTACGGTAGAAGATGGTGCATTCTTAATCATTAAGAAAAATTTAGCCTTGATTTGTGAACAGGAATTGAAGGCATATCTATATACCATTTTTTTCTGCCTTGAGCATTATTTCCCTCTAATTGGCCACCAGATAAATCTAGTCAGTGATTTTAATTATTTTTATTCCATAAATGGACTATCTCTGGTCTCCCACACGTACCTTTACATGATGTCATTCACATCCTAGTGAGGAAAAAAACATGAGTCAAGAAGTAATAGGTCTTCCCACTTAGAAATCTTCATTACATCCCCACCACCCCTGATTGTGTGAATAGGATGGTCTCAATGTGAGAACAAAAGTAAAGACAAGAGCAAGGCCAATCATTCTAGAAGACTCTTGTGATGCTGTCACATTTTCAACAAAGGTGAAACAGCTTTGACACTTGTAAAAGCAGAAGGCTTTTAGTATGTGCTGATGAGAGAACATAAAAAACCAACATATTCCTATATTTTACATTCAGTGATACAAAAGGGTGAAGTTAAAAGCGTAGAAAACTATATATCATACGAAGAGTAAAGCTCAAGTGTTCATATCACAGATGCTGGGGTTTCTTGCCCAGTGTTACCTGCAGCATCTCCATTGTTGACCCTTTCAAATGATGTTCCACATCTGAGATGAGATTTCTCACCAGCTGGCTCTGCTGGATTAGCACATGCTCAGAGTCTTCCTCCTTCCTCTTCAGTTTTTGCAGTTCCTTCACCTCCTCATCTTTAAGGTTCTTTGTCAGTTTTTGAAATACTACCTTGACATTTTGTCTCTCATGTTGTATTTGATCCTTCAGGAGTACGAGAAAGAGAGAGAGGAAGACAGAGAGAAAGGAGGGAAGCAATGAGTAGGGAAGCTCATATGCTATTTCTTTTTTCTCTACATCACATTTCAAAATAATAGTCCCAAGTCTGTATTGTTGAAGAAAACTCATAGACAAATATGACCCCTGGCTGTGACTCAGTCTTCACACAGATGTCCAGGATGCTTGTGCCTTCCTGTATTATCCTTGACTCCCTCCCACCACCTTCTGCTAAGGTTGAACGCTGAGGACAGGTGTAAGTTGCTCAGTTATGTCTGACAGAACTATGAAAGTGAAAGTGACAATCACTCAGTTGCGTCCAACTCTTTGCGACCCCATGGACTATACAGTCCATGGAATTCTCCAGGCCAGAATACTGGAGTGGGTAGCCTATCCCTTCTCCAGGGGATCTTCCCAACCAAGGAATCAAACCAGGGTCTCCTGCATTGAAGGCAGAGTCTTTAGCAGCTGAGCTACCAGGGAAGCCAGGACAGAGCCACGAGCCATTGACAAATGTCTCAATCAGAAGAGTCAAGGACAAAAACACATGACAGGAATGGAATCTGAAGTTCCCTTGTTATCCTCATGAGAGATGCCCTCTGTATAAATACCTCCCTTCCAGTATCTATGTTCATTTGTGATATGTTCCCTTTTTAGCACCACCCCCTCAGGGATAGGATGAAAGAAAGGACTAATCAAATGACAACTGTCAGGGAACAAAGAGGAAGGCTGCTACTTGTGACCACCCAAGGTCCTGTCCAAGATATCTGTCTAACTCCCTCAGGAAGTGCCTTCTCCTACCTTCCAGGCAGCAATGTCTGCTCTGACTTTAACTTCCAACTCCTCAGCTTCCAGCTGCTTCTCCCTCAGCTTCTCTAGAGCTTCTTGGAGTTTCTTCTGTGACAAAAGAACCACACAGAGTCAAGCTATGGGCTTTCTCAGCATCACTGTAGAGGATAAATGGAGAGAAATGAGGCTGATTTCCAAAGAGAATCCACTTTGCAAACACTGTAGAGTACAGCTACTAGAATCTATGACCTAAGAGAAAACCTGAGGTGGGGAATGTATTCTTAAGACTCAATAAATAGGAGTCAGCATTCTCTCTCCAAAGAAGACTGGTTGTCTTTGTTCTAGAAGAAACCTGATCCTGCAGCAGGGAAACAACACACCTCAATCCACCCAGTGTCCTCATTACCCTCCTGTTTAAAGTCATCATGAGAGCTTCTTTGGGCATCAGATCTCCACCTATTTCTGACTAAAAGTCTGTGTGTAGGATCATTACTTTGTAATCGAGGGAATTCACAGAAACATCCCTCACACATCAGAACGTGGGCATAGGATGAAAAGAGATCACAGGCCTCAAGTCCATGGTGACCAGGTAAACAAAGTCCAATGCAAAGTGGAGATTTCCCCTCAAGTAACACTTTATGATCTGTCTTTCCTCCATTTTACTCTCTTACCTGATAGTCCTGGGCAACATCTTCCATGAGGAATGTGTGGTGACCATGGTGCTCCTGGGACCGTGCACAAAGCCAGCAAATGACTTCCTTATCCTCCGCACAGAAGAGCATGAATTTCTCTCCATGGCGAAGACAGAGATTTCTCTCTTGCTCCACCTCTGGGCTCAACTTGACCTCTCTGAGCCTCTGTACTATGTTGGCCACATGCCTATTAGGCCGCAGGTTCCCAGGCTCATAACTAATTCTGCACACAGGGCACTTTCTGTCCTCGTCTTGGTCATTCATGGACACCATGTTGTTTGCAGTGATGCAGGCTTGACAGAAGCTGTGGCCACAGTCAAGGCT
>NW_011478750.1:0-6154 GCF_000754665.1 Bison bison bison | reverse complement strand
CACTGCATTTGTTGGATGTTTACAATGATTTCCCTTATTGTCATGACATAATTTTACTATATGACAAGGATTCCCAGGTGGCTTAGTGGTAAAGAATCTGCCTGCCAATACAGGCGATGCAGGTGACTCGGGTTCAATCCCTGGGTCACGAAGATCCTCTGGAGGAGCAAATGGCAACCCACTCCCGTAATCTTGCTGGGAAAATCCCATGGACAGAAGAGTCTGGCAGGTTTCAGTCTATGAAGTTGCAAAGGGTTGATCACAACTGAGCACACACATACAGTATTTGACTATGTGTGTCTGTACATGGTGAAAGCAAACCCATTATCAGATATGCAAAGAGAGATGGTGACTCACAAAGATCATGTATCTTCAATACAGAGTGGAACTAAGCCTAATGTATTAGTGGTCCTCTTTTAGGGGCCTGTCTCCTACCCATTGAGCTAATCAAAGACAAACAAAGGCAAATTCATGGACTCAATTAATACCCAACGCAGTGGGGGTGTGGAAGTGAAGAAGGGAAGAGATACAGATCACTTGGGAGGTACTGGAAGTCTTAGTGGGTAAACAGTGATTTCACCTTGACCTGAAAATAGGTCAAGGATATTGATACGAGCCCAGAGATATGTGTGTAAGAGAATTATAGGGAGGGAGGTAGTATCAATGTACTCAGCCAATCACACAAGTCAGGTATCTGAAAAACACATAAACACAGGTGAAATAAATGTCAGTCTTGAAAAAAAATACGTCTCAATATATTGGGCAAGATCATTCAACTAATTATTACTAATAAGTAACATATGCTAGCAACTAGACTAATATCCATAAAAAGAAATATGAGTCTAAACAAAAGATTTAAACCACTATTAACTTGATATTCACCTGGAAAGTAAGAGTAAATAAAAATTCAGCCTTAAGTGCATATATATATATATATTTGTATACATACAAAAGAACAAATGTGGAAAACATTACCAAAAGATGCAGATGTTGTTTTGAAATCAAATAATTGGAGAAAATAAGGGCTATCCAAGAATTTCAGCTTGAAAATACAACAGTGAAAGTGCAAACTGAAGAAGATAAAGGAATATGGAACGAGAAAGAAGAAAAAACGTTCCAGGTAGAGGAAATGAATTGTGTGTGGAAGACACATTATCTTGTATGAGTTTGAAAAGGCCAGCGTGGCTGGTGTACAGAAGACTGCGGGGCTTTCTGCGTCACAAGAGGCTGCAGTGACATTAAACATGACACTTCCCAAATTATGTAACATTCAGGGACTCATCTCTAAGAGTCATGAGAAGTTAGCAATGTTTTCCTATCAGAGAGGAGTAGGGGCATGACCAGCTGTGCCCTTGGGCTGTGAGATGTTGGATGGACCCAGTGTGGAATAGGGAGGATCAGGTAGGATGCAGGCACAGTTGCTCAGTGGAGAGATGATGATAGCTCGAGGGACAGGGTGATGAAGGAAATGCTGGGCAACAGGTGAGAGTGAGAGATAAGAAGAGGTATAAGGACAAGATTGGAAGTTGGACTAGATATGTGGGGACAAGGGGTAACACCAGTCCTGGAATGTTTCTTCCTGTAAAGGTAATATTGGCTTACTCTTCTAGGTTTTGTTATTGTTGTTGTCGTTTGTTTTGTGTTGTGTGCATATGTGTGTGTGCCGGGAGCCAGCACGGGAGTCCCCACCCCATGACAAGGTCATGTGGGAGAGATCTGGTGGACAAGGCGAGCCAGAACTCGAGGGGTGCCCCTCTTGGCCTACCTGAGCGTCTACCCCAAAACCAGAATTTGTTTTACTATTTTATGACTTTCACCAACTCTTCTGACATTAACAGGGGGTTATCCCCCACCACCTTTCTCTGTAAGAAAATCAACTTAAAACTCTAGTTAATAAGTCTCCTGGACATAATAGGAGTATTTCAATTCAAACCCCCTGATGACTTTCTAGCTTGCCTGACAGGTTTGTTCAAGATTCAGAGCCTCCCAACCACGAGAGGCACAGGAAGCTTAAGATATTCTAACAATGCAGAGTTTCTCAGAGAATAGAACTAGTAGAGGATTTCTTTGTTGAGCTAATGCTTGCTGCCAAGTTTCTATATCCCTTACCTACTGTGTCCCTGGAAGTGTATTGATTAATATAGTTGGTATATAGATATGTAAGCAGCAGCCTTAATGTTTGTAACCTTGGACCCTTGAGTTAATTCTTTTCTTGTTTTAGCCCACCACACTGTTGCCCTATAGGAATGCAACTTTATCTAATGCTTTCAGAGGGTGGCACCTGACTTTAGAATAATCACCTTAAGAGAAAAATAAGTTTTTTGAAGAAAGGGTCATAAAATGTTAACAGGCCTCCTGGCTGGAAGATGATGTAAATCACCTAAAGCTTTTGCATAAGATAAGTTTGCAGAAAGAAAGCCTGGCTTCGATAAGGATCAAGGACTGCTGACCTTGCATGACTCTACCCCTTCCCCCATTATCCTCTTTGCACAGCTTAAGGTATAAAAACTACTTTGGAAACTAAAGTGCGGGTCTTGCTCACCGAAGCTAGGTCTCCCCATGTCGTTCTTTCTCTTTCCTTTTCCTACTCAGGCTGATTCCATGGAGCGCAGGGGCTCTCTGCGTTCACTTCCTGCCTGGGCTTCTAAGATCCACTTGAGAAGGTGCCTAAGGTAGGGCACCTTCCACGATTTGAGAGGGCGCCTGCGGCCCACATGAACTGAGCAAGTCCCGTGCTGGGGCTTTATTGGCTTTCTGCGTAAACCAAGGAATATCAGCCTCTTTTCTCTCCTCTATTTTCTCAACTGCAAAATTCTTTCCTTATCTCTTTATCTATTCTTTCACCGATGCTGTCCTCCCGAGGGAGTCCCTGGATCCTACTGGGGCTGGACCCCAGTATGTGTGTATTTTGTTTTCCTGGGAAGCCTACTGGGTTACAATAAAGTGAAAAATCAGCAGACTTTTGAGAGGGTAATAGGCAGAAAGGCCAGGGATCTCCAAACAGGAAATAGGCTGCAAGTATCAGACATCTTTTATGTCTCCCTTAAGCGGCAAGAGAAGGCAATGGCACCCCACTCCAGTACTCTTGCCTGGAAAATCCCATGAGTGGAGGAGCCTGGTAGGCTGCAGTCCATGGGGTCTCGAAGAGTCAGACACGACTGAGCGACTTCCCTTTCACTTTTCACTTTCATGCATTGGAGAAGGAAATGGCAACCCACTCCAGTGCTCTTTCCTGGAGAATCCCAGGGACGGGGGAGCCTGGTAGGCTGCCATCTATGGGGTCGCACAGAGTTGGACACGACTAAAGCAACTTAGCAGTTAGCAGTTAGCAGTAAGTGGCAGGAGGAAACAAACTACAAGTGTCAGAATGTTTTCCTTCTCTATACAAAGTTAAAAGAAGGTTTCTCTTAAAATTCTGTGTTGCCATGATGACACCTAGTTCCGCATGAACTTAACTTTTCTCAAACCTTGAGTTTTTCTTATGGAAATATTTTTCATAAGCTATGTTAATGAAACTATGTATTTGCTTTGGAATTTGCCTTTCTTCAGACTTCCCTGGCTCAGAAAAAGCATCTGCCTATAATGTGGGAGGTCCAGGTTTGATCCCTTGGTCGGGAAGATCCCCTGGAGAAGGAAATGGCACCCCACTCCAGTACTCTTGCCTGGAAAAGCCCATGGACGGAGAAGCCTGGTAGGCTACAGTCCGTGGGGTCACAAAGAGTCAGACAGGACGGAGTAACTTCATTTTCACTTTGCCTTTCTTCAAAGTGGTTCCACCTAAGACTATCATTTTTCCTTTTCTCAAATCTTGGGCAGATAATAGCTCAACAAACCAGTATTCATATCAATTGTTTGATGGCTGGGGGATGATACACCTCATGCCATCCTATCTCAAAAATGCATATTGTGAGAGAGGGGCCTGGTGAAACTCCCTCAGCCTTGAGGTGTCTCTCTTATCTGATTAATAGCTTTCTAACAGACATAAAATGGCTTGCTAAAACTAGCAAGGTGGGGCACTATTTCTTCCCCCTTCTGATGTCTATGTCATAAACTTTGTCTATCTCTTTTATACTTTAATAAAAATATGTTAAACAAAAGCTCTGAGCGATCAAGCCTCGTCATTCGCCCCGGATTGAATTCCTGTCCTCTGGAGACCGAGAATGCTGGTGTCTTTCACGGCTCAGGAGTAACCTTTCACTTTAAGGCCACATTTTTGACAGTAAAACTAGTCTAGATGTATTAAGTGCATTTTGGTAGGCGCACAAGATAACACGTTAATGAATATCAAGGTCAGGGAAAGACATTATATCATTTTATGGCTAAAGCTTTACTTAAAATATGGTGCTGCTGCTGCTGCTAAGTAGCTTCAGTCATGTCCGACTCTGTGCGACCCCATAGACTGCAGCCCATCAGGCTCCATTGTCCCTGGGATTCTCCAGGCAAGAACACGAGTGGGTTGCCATTTCCATCTCCAATGCATGAAAGGGAAAAGTGAAAGTGAAGTCGCTCAGTCGTGTCCGACTCTTCCCCACCCCATGGACTGCAGCCTACCAGTCTACTCCATCCATGGGATTTTCCAGGCAAGAGTACTGGAGTGGGGTGCCATTGCCTTCTCCGAGGGGCCTCCAATTATTTATCATCCTATTCAAGATCCAGCTACTGCTGAGATGCATCAAGAGTCTGTAAAGAAGGGAGGCACAGAGCATGCATTCAGACATGAAATGGCAAAATGTATTTTCCTGGCAGTGCTCCAAGGATCTAATATCAAAGCAGCTAGATCCACAAGAGACATGAAGGAACTAGTCCTCATACCTGAAGGATGACACCCAACCACTCTCTAAGTAGTGATACAGGTTTCCCTTGGCCTTAGGAAGATAGATGTGGGAACATGAGTGGCATCTGCCTGATGAAACCTCAAGTCCTTTGACTCCCATAATATCAGAAGCTTGATCCTTATCTTTGATCTTTTAACTTGGAGCTCATGAAAATACAAACTGAGAACACCTCAGATATAACAGCCAAAGACAAGCATCAGTTCAGTCAGTTCAGTCAGTTAAGTCGCTCAGTTGTGTCCGACTCTTTGCGACCCCATGAATTGCAGCACGCCAGGCCTTGGAGAAGGAAATGGCAACCCACTTCAGTGTTCTTGCCTGGAGAATCCCAGGGACAGGGAAGCCTGGTGGGATGCCGTCTATGGGGTCGCACAGATCGGACATAACTGAAGTGACTTAGCAGCAGTAGCAGCAGGCCTCCCTGTCCATCACCAACACCCGGAGTTCACTCAAACTCACATGCATCAGTCAGTGATACCATCCAACTGTCTCAACGTCTGTCATCCCCTTCTCCTCCTGCCCCCAATCCCTCCCAGCATCAGAGTCTTTTCCAATGAGTCAACTCTTCGCATGAGGTGGCCAAAGTATTGGAGTTTCAGCTTTAGCATCAGTCCTTCCAAAGAATACCCAGGGCTGATCTCCTTTAGAATGGACTGGATGGATCTTCTTGCAGTCCAAGGGACTCTCAAGAGTCTTCTCCAACAACACAGTTCAAAAGCATCAATTCTTCTGCACTCAGCCTTCTTCACAGTTCAACTCTCACATCCATACATGACCACAGGAAAAACCATAGCCTTGACTTGATGAACCTTTGTTGGCAAAGTAATGTCTCTGCTTTTCAATATGCTATCTAGGTTGGTCATAATTTTCCTTCCAAGGAGTAAGCATCTTTTAATTTCATGGCTGCAATCACCATCTGCAGTGATTTTGGAGCCCCAAAAAATAAAGTCTGACACTGTTTCCACTGTTTCACGATCTCTTTCCCATGAAGTGATGGGACCAGATACCATGATCTTTGTTTTCTGAATGTTGAGCTTTAAGCCAACTTTTTCACTCTCCACTTTCACTTTCATCAAGACGTCTTTTAGTTCCTCTTCACTTTCTGCCAAGGGGTGGTGTCATCTGCATATCTGAGGTTCTTGATATTTCTCCCAGCAATCTTGATTCCAGCTTGTCCTTCTTCCATTCCAGCATTTCTCATGATGTACTCTGCATCTAAGTTAAATAAGCAGGGTGACAGTATACAGCCTTGACATACTCCTTTTCCTATTTGGAACCAGTCTGTTGTTCCATGTATAGTTCTAACTGTTGCTTCCTGACCA
>NW_011478749.1:9858-10695 GCF_000754665.1 Bison bison bison | reverse complement strand
GCAAGTGGACACCTTGGGCTGTGTTGCCCTGGACAAATGATTTAACCTCTTACCCTGGAGGCTCAGTTTCCTCATCTCTTCCCTAAGGGTGATTATTAGCTTTTCCTTGCAGAGTTGTTAAGAATAACAGATCGAATGGTAGAGAGAGTGTTTGGAAAAGGTGAAAGGGCCACAAAGTGTAAGGGGGCATTGTTGAAAATGCCTGAGGCTTTTCATTGTCTTTCCTAAGTACGGGGAGATTAGAATGGCTCCCGTGGCAGACTTTTCTTCTTGCCTTAGTGGAATCTTTTTTCTAGTATTAATTTATACATGAAAATAGATAATTTTTCTTGAATTGGCCCACGCAAGAATTATTTTCAGTTGTTGGTGTCGATACTATTCACAGTGAAGTTATTTGAACAATGTAGTCACCCAACTTGCAGAAGAGGCATTTTTGTTTTCTGTCGGTCTCTCTGTTGCTGTTCGGATAGAGTATGGGGCCTGACTTTGCACCTTTTCAAATTACTTTGGGCGTTTACTCGGCTTGTGAATGCGGACTCTGTGGACCTGTTTAAAATGGTGGGATATGGATGTCTATGGGGATTAGCTAGGGCGCTGGATTGGGTCCAAAAAGCCTCTGTAGCCCACTGTAGAAGGCAGAGGGCTGCCCCTTCCCCAGCCCATTCCTGGGCAGCTCATGTCTGTGTTTCAGAATCAGGGCACAGGGCTCAACATTAAGAGAACATTCTTAAGATGGGAAGCTGACCTTGGACCTGACACTATCTACCTCTCCGCAGTGCCGGAAGCCACCTAGTGACCCCCAGGAACCCACCAAGAAAAGCCCCAGGGGGGCTCCAG
>NW_011478749.1:4829-6182 GCF_000754665.1 Bison bison bison | reverse complement strand
GGCCTGGTGAAGAGGAAGAAACGGAGACGGCAGAAGAGCCGAAAATACCAGACTGGGGAGTACCTGACGGAGCAGGAGGAAGAGCAGCGGCGGAAAGGGAGAGCAGGTAAGGCTGGCCAGGGGCTGCTGCCCCAGGCAGCTGCTGTCACCTGTCCCCAAGCCACAGTGACTCTGGCTTCTGGGGACCCTCAGGCATCATGGGTACTCCCACCCCTGCCTCCTCTCCACCTGCCAAAGGCCTCTGCACCCAGAGAAACCTGGTGCTATGAGTGCCAATTGCCAGAGGGGGTCACTCAACTGCAATCCCAAGGTCTTGGCTTGGGGTTGAGATTGAATAAGTTCCCACTGACCTGCAGGTGAGCTGAGGACGTGTATGCCCAAGCCCTCCAGTTTTATGTATATATATAGATATATAAATCTGAACATGTGGGCATGGCCACAGTGATGTCCTTGGTTACCAGGCAGTTCTCTGGTTGGCTTGAGGGAGTCGGGTCTCGTGGGAGGTTGGGTTTTCTCTCCTAGAATCCTCGGTCCGAGAAGAAAGAGGGCATTGGCTGCCTTTCCTGGGATGCCTCCAGCCCCTAAAGTTAAAAAGAAGTACAATGGTTTCCTCAACCCAGCGTAAGAAGTTCAAGTAGAAGCAGGCACAACTTGGCTTTCTTGGTTAAAGCCACAAAGGTTAGTGAGGCAGAGTGAAGCTTTGACATGACCCGAGGTGGCATCATTTTTGTTGGACCTGAGCTGGAAAGGTGGGGAGCCCGAGGAGAACACCAGGCTCTCTTTGGCCACGTCAGATGCTATAATACGCAATCACGGAGGCACAGACTATCACCAAGGCCGATACCAGTTTGTTCTGTTAAGTGCTCTTCAGGCCCATTCCTGTAGTGGATTTCTAGATGAGCGAAAAGCACATCTCTGGGTTCAGTGAAAACACTTCTGTCTTTCACTCTCTTTCTCTGACCTCTGCCCTTGAAGCAACAATTGATTGTCTCCTATAATGTATTCATCCTGAGCTGCTAGTAAATATCTGCAGTCTCATTATTAGTGAAAACTGAACAACCATGTTGGAGTAGGTAGTATATTCTGGGTTTGCTATAATGCCAAGAAGGCTAACCCTCATCTCTGGCCCTGTTTAAGTAGAGATGTATATTATATCTATCCTCACACTTAAGAGAGTAATTGAGCCAGTTTTTGTCAACCGTGTGAGAGTAGGGATGACTTTCCCATTTTTCTGCCAGAGCCATGATGGATTGATTGGTCAGGAGTGAGTTGTCAAGCAGTTGGCCTCAGCCACTTCTGTTAGGATAAAGAGGAGCTTTTGTATCACCACTTCCTTGGGGCTCAGACAGTAAA
>NW_011478749.1:0-876 GCF_000754665.1 Bison bison bison | reverse complement strand
GCTCAAGTCCCCCATCCTTGTTTTGGAATCTGATTTCAGCGCAAACAAAGTGCTCAAGCCTATTTCTTCATCTTTAAAAAAAGGAGATGATACTTCCAGTCCTTTCCATCCCACAAGGGTGCTTAGGGGAGCAAAGGAGGCAATGGATGTGAAAGGCTTTGATAATGGTCAAGTGCTGTCTCTGAGGTTGGTGTAAACCCTTGAGCTTAGACCAAGGCAAGAATGAGGGGACAGAGACACAGGAAGGCCAGGTAGCAGGGCCAGCTCCTGGAGACTCCAGAGGGGCCAAGGCAGGAACCGGGGCATCTGCTCTGGGCCAGGTGCTCTGCTCACACAAACGCTCAGGTCCCACAGCAGCTGTCAGAGGTGGGCCCTCTTGTCGTCATTTTATAGTGAGGAAACCAAGGTTTGGGGAGGTTCAGGGACTTGCTCGAGGTTACTTGGTGGTCCGAGTGACAGACCTGGGGCATGAGGCAGGCCTGGCTGCCCCTGGGGCACCCCCAGCACCTACCCTTTCCATATGCCTCCACCCTGTGAATGGGTGGCTTCTGTCTGCATTCAGGTGATGCTGGGGTAGGGCGAGGCTAGGCAGGAAGATGGTGCCACCCGGAGCAGCTCTGGTGGAAGGTGGACGTCCTCATCCCCTGCTCTTCCCCACTCACATGACTCCATCCCACACAAAGGTGACGAGCCACCTGACACTCAGCAGCACATGCTGATGCTTCTGTCTGGTAATTCTGCCTGGCAGTGTGTCCACTGGAATGTTCTCCCAGAGAGATTTTGTGCCTTCCCAGGGTCTCCCTTTCTCCCTCCCGCCTTTCTTTCTTTCCCAGTCACCACCACCTGCTCCAGTTGCCCCATGGCACAGTGCTTTGT
>NW_011478748.1:13774-15959 GCF_000754665.1 Bison bison bison | reverse complement strand
TTGTTTCAGATAATTTATAATTGCTTGTTCAGTCATTTTTATTATGGTTTGAAAGAATTTTCAGATATTTCTAACATCTGATTTATCTTAATGTTGGTATCTGTTGCTGTATTTTCTCATTTCTGTTAGGATTTTCCTGGTGTTTGGTATTACAAGTGATTTTCTATACTATCTTGGAGATTTTGGATATTATGAGACTCCATCTTATTTACTTTCTTTTTTTTTTTCTAAGCAGGTTATCCCCTACTGAAGTGTAGAATGAGAGTTGTATGTGGGGTGTAGGTTCAGTTTCCCATTTGGCCCCATGGATACCACCTGGAAAAAGTGGATTACTGACTCACAGTGCCTCATTGCAGATGGCTTGGGTGAAAGATTAGTTCCCTGTTCAACCTTGCTGGCACTTTCTGGCAAAAGCGGGACTCTGACTTGCCATCTCTTCATCTCCAGGTGGAGGCGAATCAGCTTGCTGCTGGGCCACACTGCTGGCCATCACTGAGGGAAATACACTAGCTAACTCACACTACTTTTTTGCTGCAGGGTAGGGGGCAAGAATATCAGCTCTCACTGAGCAATACCAGGGGAGGGAGAAGAGGAAGTGGAATACCAAATAACCCTGCCTATCACTGCCTCATTCTCTCTTGTTCATGCCTAGGTGTTGAGGCTCAGGTCCTCACTAGTCCTGCTGTCACCAGGGCAAGTAGGAGGTGGAATGCTAACTAGTCCAGCATCACATCATCTCATATAGTCTTATTGCTATGAGGTGTGTGTGGAGGGTCAGCTCCCCACTGGGTGTTGCAAGCATCAGGGATAGGCTAGAGAGGAGTACGTTGTCATTGTGCTCAGTTGCGTCCGACTCTTTGTGGCCCCACGTGGCCTACCAGGCTCCTCTGCCATCGGATTATCTAGGTAAGAATACTGGAGTGGATTGTCTTTTCTTCTCCAGGGGATCTTCCCTACCAAGGGATCAAACCTGTCTCCTGCTTGGAAGCCTAATGCTATACCACTGAGTCATCTGGGAAGTTCCCAGGAACAGTGCTTACTAGTCTTAAATCATAGCACCTCCTTCAGTCCCACTGACGTTGGCTGTGGGTAAAGGTTCAGCTGTCCACTGGACTCTAGTAATACCACTGTGGCAGAGCACCACTTAATTCTCCTGGGAGAAGGGTACAGAGGAAAAACTCCTCACTTCACTTGCCATCACTGCCAGGTGGGGTAATTGGATTTGCCTGCCTGGGTAAGAGATGGAAGATTAGTTCCCCAACCTGCCCCCACCAATACAACTGAGCACGGGGGTCAGAATCCTCAATTTTTAATGCCTTTTTTTTAAAGTAGAGAAGACTTTTTTCTTCTTTCTAAATTAAAAAAAATTATAATGGATCCTAGTTGATTAACACTGTCATGTTATTTTTCAGATGTACAGCAAGGTGATTCAGTTATACAAATACATATATCTATCCTTTTTCAAATTTGTTTCCTATTTAGGTTATTACAAAATATTTAGCAGAGTTCTCTGTGCTATAGGGTAAGTCCTTGTTGGTTATCTATTTTAAATGTAGCAGTGTGTGCACCCACTTTTATTATCATGATGCTTATAGTCTGGTGGGAGAGACAGACAATAAAGTATATTCAAACAAGTATATAAATGTAGCTGTGATATGAGTTATGGAGGAAGAACACAGAGTTCTATAAGAAAGAAGAGGCTTTTTTTTTGAGGAATTCATATTTAAAACCTTGAAGGAGGGGAAGGGGCCAGTAATGTGAAGTGAAAAGTGTTTCAGGAGAGGAAACAGCAAGTGAGATGACACTATGGCAGGAAGTTCAGTTCAGTTCAGTCACTCAGTTGTGTCCAGCTCTTTGCGACCCCATTGACTGCAGCACGCCAGGTCTCCCTGTCCATCACCAACTTGTGGAGTTTACTCAAACTCATGTCCATTGAATCAGTGATGCTGTCCAACCATCTCATCTTCTGTCATCCCCTTCTCTTCCCACCTTCAATCTTTCCCAGCATTAGGATCTTTTCAATGAGTCAGCTCTTCATGTTAGGTGGCCGAAGTATTGGAGTTTCAGTTTCAACATCAGTCCTTCCAATGAACACCTAGGACTGATCTCCTTTAGGACAGACTGGTTGGATCTCCTTGCAGTCCAAGGGTCTTCTCCAACACCACAGTTCAAAAGCATCAATTCT
>NW_011478748.1:9879-11277 GCF_000754665.1 Bison bison bison | reverse complement strand
CCATCAAAGCAGTAAGAAAATTATCCTCAAATCACTTCTGCCCTCTAAATCTCATGAAAGTACATATAGTTCATGGAACCTCATTTACATTCACTAACATACTGTGGGAGAGGCTCAGAAAGGTAGATTTTATTCTTCCAGGCTAAGAAGTATGGGAAAACATGCTGGAGAATGGGTGCTGAATGCAATTCACCACGTTCATCACCATTTTTTGCTAGTAAACATGCTACACATTTGTCTTTCCATACTTAGAAAAACAATGATGATAATATGGTAATACCATAATACATAATGCAACTCTTTCTGGTAAAAACAAAACTGCATCCATCCCCTTCCAAAAAGGGGGAGATCCATAGTTTCATCAGTAATGCAATCAATTTCTGCATGATATCCATTCATCGTATGCTTTTGTCATAATCCCACCTGGAGATAATGTAACTTAAAGGCTATTATAAGTTTAATTAATACCAATATGTTTTTGCATAAAATGGTTGGGGAAAGAGAAAAGGAAAGGAAAAAATGTGTGTGTGTGTGTGTGTATGTGTCTGTGTAGGATGACTATAGCAATTCTCATTTTGAAACTGGTTTATAAGTCATGGTCTCCTCAGTATTTATAAATTGCTTCTTCCTCTATCTTTTCTGTGTTCTTTTGCCTTCAGCCAGCACCTCTGCAGTTTGGGCTCTTAACTTTGTGAGGTGACCTAAAGTTGTTCCCTAAGGGGCATGAGTCCTTCATGGTTCTGCTGGCTTCCGTTGCTACAGTCTTCCATTAATTCCATTTTCCCCCTGTACTTCAGGAGCACAGTTTTATCACTGGTTTATATATAGCCTGCTTTTATTTATTATTTTGGTTATTTAATTAAATTTACTTATTTTCAATAATGTAGTAAGCATTCTCATCCCAACCACTCAAAACAAAAGCTAGTGCCTTAACAATAACCTCTCCTGGCACCACATTTTCCTCCCTCTGAAATAGCAACAATCTGTTTCTCCTGTTCATGAGTTCTTTGTTCTGTTTTTATATAGTTGTGTTTTATAGAATGGATATCATGGTGCATGTGTTTAGGATTTATTTTTACTTCTTTTAACTTAATATTTTTCTAAAATAACATACCTATTGCTGTGTGTTACTGTAGTTCATTCACTTTGATTGGATTATAGTAATCCATTATGTGTATTCCACAGTTTATTTATCCTCTTATTTATTGTAAACATTCTCATACATATTTCTAGTTGTATATACAGAAAAACTTGTTTTTGTTATATACCTGAGAGTGGAATTGCTAAGCTGTAGGCCATGTGAATGTTCAGCTTTAGAAGGCAATGTGAAACAGTTTTTCATAGTTGTTGCAGAAATTTTCATTCCCAGAGGCAATGTATAAGTCATATGATGGCTCT
>NW_011478748.1:3090-9779 GCF_000754665.1 Bison bison bison | reverse complement strand
TCTACATTATCTCCAATTTTAGCTATTGTTAGACTTTTACTTTTTTGCTAGGAGAATGTGTATAAATACACTGGTATTTCAGTGAGGTCTTGAGTTGAATTTTCTCAGTCACTGTTGATGTTAAACATGTCCTACGTTTTTGGTCTTATGTGTCTCCTCTTCTGTGAGATATCCCATGCCCATTTTTTCTACTGGGTGTTTGTGCTTCCCTTATGGTTATATAGAATTTATGTATTTTTGATACTCTTTCTTGATTGTATGTTCTGTGAGTACAATTTTCCAGTTTGTTGCTTGCCGTTTTCACTTTCTTTTAGGTGTCTTTTAATAAGTTTCATTGTAGTCATAATTATCAATATTTTTCTGTTTTTTAAAAAAAATTTCAAGGGCTGAAAGAGTTTCATGTGTTTTTTCTACAAAGTATTTTAAAATTTTATTTTTGACTTTTAAATCCTGATCCATCTGAAGTTGTTTTCTGGATGTGGTGTGAGGTAGGGGCTGATTTCATCTTTTTACATATGGTAGCCATTTTACCAGCTTCATTTATGGAATGGCCACTACTTTCTCCACTGAGCAGATATGGCATCTCTGTCTTATATCAGAATTTATTCATGGGTGGGTCTGTTTCTGTTATTTTCTATTCCGTTTGTCATTTTATCTGTCTCTGCTCCAATATTACACTGCTTTAAATATTATAGCTTTATAATAACTCCTAATATATGGGTAGGGCAAATACTCAAACCTGCTCTTCATTTTCAGTTATGTTCTGGCTATTCTGGCTATTATTGACCCTTTTATCTTCAATATTTTATAATATCAAGCCACATAGAGACACTGTTGGAATATAAGTTGAAATTTCATTGAATTTATTTCTAGGTAAATTTGAGGAAACAATATATTTATTTTCTTCCTATCCAATAATGAAGCATATTTTATTGAGATCTTTAAAAATATGTCTTAATAACACTTTATAATTTTCCCTATAGATGTCTTATACAACTTTTATTAGATTTACTCCCAGACATTTGATATTTCTGATATTATTGTAAATTGTATCTTCTCTATAAGTACATTTTAATGGTTTGGTACTCTTGAACAGAAATGCAAAACACTCTTTTATATTTATCTTATAGAAAGCTACTTTGCTAAACTTTTAATGATGTGAGTTACTTGGGTTTCCTAGAGACATCACATCATCTATAAGTAATCTTCAAATAAAAGAATGAAATCACAATTTTATTTCTTCTTTTCCAACCCTTATTTGTCTTACAGTCTTACTATACTGGATCAGACTCCAAATACAACATTGATTAAAAGTGGTAATAATACATTTCCCTGCCTTGTTCTTGATTTGAAAGAGAATGCTTCCAATGTTTGCTCATTTTAGGTAATGCTAACTTTATGATTACTTTACAAGTATTTTTATCAGGTTAAGACATCTCTTCTTCCATTTCTAATTTAAGAACGTTCCTTTTTATCCTAAAAGGATTTTTAATTTGTTGATAGATTTCACATCTACTGAAATAATCATGTAGTTTTCCATATTGATCCACTAATGTAGTAAGGTGCATTCATAGATTTTTCTGATACTAAACTATCCTTGCATATCTGGAATAAATTCATTTGGGTTATGATAAACTGCCTTTTCTATACACCATTGGGTTTGATTTAATAATATTTTGTTTGCTTTGCATCTGTATTCATGAGTCAAGAGAATCCATAATCTTCATTTCTCATAATTTCATTGTTCTTGTGTCAAACTATACTTGCCTTGAAAAATAGGTTGGGCAGTATTCCCTCATTTTCTGTTATCTGAAAGTACTTGTATAAAACTGGTGTTATCTGTTTTTTGAATGTTTGGTAGAACTCATCTATAAAACAGTTTTGATCTAATATTTCCTTTGGTGGAAGATTTTAACCACTGCTTTAACATTTTAAAATAGTTACAAGATGACTTAAGATTAAAAAAAAATTTTTTAATAAGTTGTGATAAGTAATATTTTTTCTAAGAATTCTATTTCTCCAAGGTTTTCGAAAGTGTTGGCTTTTGGTGCTGATGGCGTTATTTTATTATCCTTTATAACACTATGTTATTTGTATTTACACTTCCCTTTTCATTCATATATTATTCGTCTTCTCTTTTTTTTCTCTCTTGATCAATTTTGCCCGAGGCTTGTTTATTTTGTTACTTTTTCCAAAGAAAGGGTCTTCTGTTTTTGTATCTTTGTTTTTAATTTCATTAGTTCCTAGTGTCATTTATTATATATTTTCTAGTATTAATACTTTCACTGAGCTTACTCTCTTGGGTTTTTTTAAGCAATGTCTTAAGCTAAACAGTTATCTCATTTATCTCATTACTTTTTTACTTGCTTCCTCTTTATTATAGATATTTAAGGCTATAAATTTCCCTCAAAATACTGCTCTTATTATAGCCTGGAAGCTTTGTTTTATAGTGTTTTTTAATTATTTTCAGTTTTAGGTATCTTTACATTTCCATTGATTGTTTGACCACAGGCCCAAGTAACTGAGCTGCTTGCTCTGGAGCCTGACCACGCTGGAGAAACTTCTTTTACTGTTTCGGGCCTCACTCAGAGTTGACAGAATTATGAGTTACTTGGTGATTGAGTCAAAGCATCTCATTCAAGTTTGGTGTAGGTTGACACCCAATTGCAAGGAAGCACCCAAGTATTGTGCCTCTTTATTTAATGGTAGGAGCTATGAGATGTAGAAACTTGCTTTTCTCTTTGGAGAGGATACCCCAGTATATCCCTGGCCAGTGAACCTCTAGAAACTTCACGGATCTTATCTTCTAAGCACCAAGATATTTGGAGTTCCTGCTCACCACATTCTTATCAGCATGATGTCATCAATAATCATAGACTGGCAATATGTCCTGTCAGACAATCAGGGTTCCAGTGTTCTAAATTATGAGAAAAAAAAAATTGATGTAATGTTGAAACAAAACAGTGTCAATCTAAGAGCACTTCTTGTTGGATTTGAGGCAATTGCTTCTGGTCTTTCATGCTGAATGGTACAGGGGTAATAATTTCCCAGGCTGATGACTGCAAACTAGGTGCCGGGGACTGTGTCGATTTGCTTCAGTCTCTTTAAGGGACTACATGTAGAACAGAAGCTGCAAATTGGAGTTTCTCATTGATTAAGCTGAAGATAATTCTCTGTGGGTCTCTAAGACCTGACTCGACAGCAAAGGCAAAATAGACCACTGAGATGGAAAGTGACAGGAATCGCAATCCCTGCACATGTCTTTGATGATGTCACTACTCTGTGCTTCTCCCAGTAATACAATATTCTCTTTGGTTTATTGTTGTTTGAAAGGGAAGTTTCAAGCTTTCACCTAGCTCTTTTTTTCCATAATAGCCCTTGTTGTACAGGTTAGGGAGGGGTTGTGCAATGTAGGGGTTTTAGCAGTTGCTAAATAATAATTCTATACAGTCCATGGAATTCTCCAGGCCAGAATACTGGAGTGGGTAGCTTTTCCCTTCTCCAGGGATATCTTCTCAACCCAGGGATTGAAGCCAGGTCTCCCGCATTGCAGGCAGAACCCAGGTCTCCTGCGTTGCAGGTGGATTCTTTACCAGCTGAGCCACAAGGGAAGCCCAAATAGTAATTCTAATTTATGCATGTGAGACCTGGAAGAATAGCCATATGATTGGTTCACAGACCTATTGAGCCCTCTGTGAGATGGCTAAAATCCCATTTTGTCATTGGACTCTTATAAATCCCTGCATTTACCAATTGACCGCAATGACATTTTAGACCTCCAGGATTTTGCATAGCTCAAAACCAGCATCCCATGATCACTAAAGGCTTTAGGTATTTCTTTTCCCAGTATGCAGTTTTCCTGGTAAATGACTACAGCTTCCTTTTGGTAAATCTAGGAATAAAGGTGCATAGTACATACTTATGGTCATATTAAAAGATTCTCCCTAAAGGAGCTTTTGATTAATCAACTGTCTCAGGCTTGGGAATTGGGTAAGGGCCCATGTTATATACATATAAATACAGTAGGGATTTAGTCAGTTGCTCATCTATTTCAGTCCAAGAGCATCATAATTAATTAGCTACTACCTAAGTTCCTATGCAGGTCCAGCCATTCTGAATGATACTCTAGCTCTGCTCCCTATCACAGTAAGCATGCTGACCTTGCCTCTGGTGGTTCAGTGCTACCACTGATACCATCATGCCTACTGAAATAAGGAAGACCATTTCAATAGTGGACCTCCCACCTTCCTCTCCAAACTTCAGAGGACAGCCACTATAGCCATTACTTTAAAAATCCTCCTTTTTAGTGAACTATAACACACACTCAGAAAAGTGCAAAAAACAAAAATGAACAGCTTTGTGAAAAAGTGAAATTTTTGTACAATAAAGTGAACATTTGTACAATAATCATGCAGATTACAAAATGAGGTATTGCTTGTGTTTGTGTGTGTGTGTGCACGTGTGCATGCACGCTTAGTTGCTCAGTCATGTCCAACTCTTTTGTGACCCCTTGAACTGTAGTCTGCCAGGCTCTTCTGTCCATGGAATTTTCCAGGCAAGATTACTGGAGTGGGTTACCATTCCCTCCTCCAGGATATCTTCCTGACCCAGGGACTGAACCCATATCTTCTGTGTCTCCTTCATTACAGGTGGCTGCTTTACCTGCTCAGCCATTTCTATAGGGAAGTCTATAGAAATCCTCTGTATGCCACTTTCAAGTCAAATATTCTCTCTCTTTCCAAATTATGACTATTATCCTGATTTTTGTGGTAAGCATTAAATTACATTTATATATAATTTTAACACCTTAACATGCATCCCTCATCACACAATATTTGGCCTGTCTTTGAACCTTGTTTAGAAAACATATATAGGGAGTATATATTCAATGGGAATATACATAGTTTATCTGGTTTGTTTTTCCCATCATTATAGTTGTGAGATTTACCCAAGTTGTCACAGGTAGTTATAGCTCATTTTTATTGTTGTATAGTGTTCATTCTATGAATATACTACAATGCATCCATTCTGATGAAAAATGTCTGGGTTATGTTTGGTTTGATACTGTTATGATAATGCTGTAATGAAATTCTTACATATATCTTGCTATGCACATGTACCTGCTTTTCTGTTGAGTATATACCCAGAAGCAGAATTGTCCTTCCTTCTATTTACCCATATTTCATATTGTCTCCATGAATTTTCTGGACATATATTTTGAAAATATTTGGCTGTGCTAGGTCTTCATTGCTGTGAGCCGGCTTTCCCTAGTTGTGGAGAATGGGGGATTTCTCTATTTGCGGTGCACAGGCCTCTCATTGTCCCAGCCTCCCCCTCATCTCGCCCCTCTCCACTCCCCCGTTGCAGAGCTTGGGCTCTAGAGAACACAAGCTCAAACAGTTGCAGCTTATGGTCTCCAGAGTATGGGCTGAATATTTGTGGTGCATGGGGCTAGTTGCTCAGCAGCATGTGGAATCTTCTGGAACCAGGGATTGAACCCATGTCCCCTGCGTTAGCAGGCAGATTCTTAACCACTGAACCACTGGTGAAGTTCAGGATATTTTCTTCATAACTATATTTTAGTTCATGATTTCTTTTGTCCTCTGCATCTAACCTCTGTTTGACTCAACTACTAATTCTTATTCTCAACTATTGCAGCTTTTACTCCTAGAAGTTCCACTGTTTAAAAATCTGGTATATGTTTCTCTGTTCTTGTTCTCTGTTTAAATTTTCCATCATTGTCCTTATCTCCTAGAAGCTAGTAAACAAAGTTATCTTAAAATTTATGTTTGAAAATTTTAGTATCTAGCAACATAGTTCTGTTTGTGTGCCTTGCCATCGCTTTTATTTCTTGTTCATATTGCTTGGTTTGGTTTCTGTTTCATGTATGCCAGGTAGTGCATTTAAACATTTGCTTTTAGAAACAATGTGAAGCTTTAGATAATTTTATCTTTCAAAAGTATTGCTTTTGCCAGGTACCTGGGAACACTAGCAATCTGGGATCATCTTAATCTAATATTAGGATTGAGATTTTTCTGACTTGCCAAAATGACTCAGAGCTGAACTGTAATCTGTGTGACAGCTTTTTTACTTCTAATTCTGAATCCTACAGCACAATTCTGTAGCTGTCCAGCTCAAATTGCAGGGGTTTTACCAGGACTTCTACTCTTGATTGGCCTTATTGATAAATCATGTGTCGTTGTATGAGCTAGTGCTTTGAAATCAGGTATTATTAAATTAACCATCTCTACAAATCCTATCAAAAAGTATGTTCTTCCTTTGTGTAGCAGTCTTAAATCTATACATGCACATATTCCTCATGTTTATTCAGACAAAAATTAACAGAATCTTGGAATACTTTTGCACATGATTCTTCTACTTGCTCCAGTCAGACTTTGATGGGTGGTAGCACTATGGAGAAGGCAATGGCACCCCACTCTAGTACTCTTTCCTGGAAAATCCCATGGACAGAGGAGCCTGGTAGGCTGCAGTCCATGGGGTCGCTAAGAGTCGGACACAACTGAGCGACTTCACTTTCACTTTTCACTTTCATGCATTGGAGAAGGAAATGGCAACCCACTCCAGTGTTCTTGCCTGGAGAATCCCAGGGACGGGGGAGCCTGGTGGGCTGCCATCTATGGGGTCACGCAGAGTCAGACATGACTGAAGCGACTTAGCAGCAGCCGCAC
>NW_011478748.1:541-867 GCF_000754665.1 Bison bison bison | reverse complement strand
TGCAATTGTGCGGTAGTTTGAGCATTCTTTGGCATTGCCTTTCTTAGGGATTGGAATGAAAACTGACCTTTTCTAGTTCCGTGGCCACAAGAGAGAGGGGATATATGTATCCCTGTAACATCTTAGGGAAAAACCCAAATGGAACTTTTGGTCAATCCGTTACATTGAACCATACATCATGTTTTCTTATTCAAGTCTCCTGTACTGCAGGCAGATTCTTTACCTTCTGAGCCACAAGTGCTGTGCTGTACTGTGTTGCTCAGTTGTATCTGACTCTTTGTGACCCCATGGACTGTAACCTGCCAGGCATCTCTGTCCATGGGGAT
>NW_011478748.1:0-441 GCF_000754665.1 Bison bison bison | reverse complement strand
TTTTCAAATGAATCAGCTCTTCGCATCAGGTGGTCAAAGTATTGGAGTTTCAGCTTCAACATCAGTCCTTCCAACGAACACTCAGGACTGATCTTCTTTAGGATGGACTGGTTGGATCTCCTTGCAGTCCAAGGGATTCTCAAGAGTCTTCTCCAACACCACAGTTCTTTGGCGCTCAGCTTTCTTTGTAGTCCAATTCTCCCATCCATATATGATTACTGGAAAAACCACAGCCTTGACTAGATGGACCATTGTTGGCAAAGCAATGTCTCTGCTTTTTAATATGCTGTCTAGGTTGGTTATAACTTTCCTTCCAAGGAATAAGTGTCTTTTAATTTCATGGCTCCAGTCCATCTGCAGTGATTTTGGAGCCCCCCAAAATAAAGTCAGCCACTGTTTCCCCATCTATTTGCCATGAAGTGATGGGACCAGATGCCATGA
>NW_011478747.1:13601-14600 GCF_000754665.1 Bison bison bison | reverse complement strand
ATATATTGTTGTAGAAATACAGCACTTAATCAACTGTATGACTTAAATTCAATAACCAGATGATTTAGAAAGATTATTCATTTAAATGAATAGTTTTGTGGGTTTGCTGTTGTTTTCTTTATGCTCATAATTACACAGATCCTACTATGTGCATAGTGGTTTGTATTTATCATCTCATTTAATCCTCACAACAAATCTAGGTGAATGCTTCTATCATCCTGATGTTACAGTTAAAGAAACCAAGGTTCAGAGAAACAAAACAATTTGGACCAGATCACACAGTTCAGTAGATGATGGAGGAGATCTAATGGCTCTTTAGCCTCCACATGGAGTATAATATACTAACAACAGTAATAGCCATTAATGGAGTACCTAGTGTGTTCATGTTCAATGCTATAGTGCTTTGCATGGATTATCTCATTCTCAGAAAAAAAACCTACTTACTATCCTCATTTTACAGATGATGAAACCTAGGTTTAGAGATGCTAAGTAACTCTACCAAAATCTTACAGTTAGTGAATGGCGCTTCAAAAATACTTTTGTATGATTCCATAACTCATACGCTTAACCACTATATCATACTGCCTTTCATCTCCCATAGCCTTAGGTAAATGGAGAATTTTGTTTCCTGCATAAGGCAGCATATCTATCCACAAATGTCAAGCAAATTGAAAGTATAACATTAAAAATTATGGGTAATTCAAAAAGTAGATTTTAATAGAAAAAAGCTGAAGGTAGCTATTAAAAATCAGTAAGATATTTGCAAAACATCTCTTTAAGCCTTTTCTACAGCTATCATTTTTAAATATGCAATGGTGAAAATGTGAGTCTGACTTTGCTTCTGAATCTAAATTGTTTGTGGCCATGAAACAGAATGGGTATCACTAACTGACATGTAACTGAGCTGACGGCCTTGGCTTGAGGTGAGGACACTGTTCTCAAACACTTAGTGGACTCGTTCTTCCGTTAGCCGTCTTGGAAAGACTGGGTGATGTCCTA
>NW_011478747.1:7882-12088 GCF_000754665.1 Bison bison bison | reverse complement strand
TCACACAGAGTTGGACACGACTGAAGCAGCACAGCAGCAGCAGCAGCAGCAGCAGCAGCAGGGTATATATGCCCATGTCGACTAAAAGGATGCACAACTTGAGAGTTGTGAGTTAAGTTTTATTTGGGGCAAAATGAGGACTGCAGCCTGGGAGGCAGCCCCTCAGATAGCTCTGAGAGACTGCTCCAAAGAGGTAGTGGGGAACAGTCAATATATAAGATTTTGGTGAAGGGGGAGTTCAGTGCAATCAAGTGCTTACTTTGTAAGAGGTTTTCGGCTAGACATGAGGATCTGATATCATGAAGGAATTTAGTGCTTTTCTAGATATGAGGAGATGCAAGGCTTGGGATCATAAAATCTGTTCCTGAAAATATTCAACTATCTAAAGACCTGTCCCACCAGATTCCCTGGAGCACAGAGTGCCTCACTCCACCCTGAACTCCTTCAGTGGGTATTGAAGGTAAATAGCTGCAGCAGCACAGGGCTCAGTTTCTGCAGAAGCAGATCACAAATGCCTTTGTTGTTCAGTCGTTGGCAATGCTCTTGGCAAGTGCCAATTTATAGTTGACATGCAGTAGTGGAATTGCTGGGTCATATGATAGTTTTATTCCTAAATTTTTAAGTAATCTCCATACTGTTCTCCATAGTGGCTATATCAATTTGCATTTCCACCAGCAGTGCAAGATGGTTCCCTCTTCTCTAAACCCTCCCCAGCATTCATTGTTTGTAGATTTTTTGATGATGGCCATTCTGATTTGTGGGCTTTCCTTGTGGCTCAGCTGGTAAAGAATCCGCCTGCAATGCAGGAGACCTGGGTTTGATCTCTGGGTTGGGAAGATCCCTTGGAGAAGGGAAAGGCTACCCACTCCAGTATTCTGGCCTGGAGAATTTCTTGGGCTGTATAGTCCATGGGGTCACAAAGAGTCGGACACGACTGAGAGACTTTCACTCACTCACTCACTCACTCATTCTGATTTGTGTGAGATATCTCATTGTACTTTTGATCTGCAGTTCTCTAATAATGAGCGAAGTTGAGCATCTTTTTCCTGTGTTTATTTGCCATCTATATCTCTTTGGAGAAATGTCTGTTTAGTTCTTCTGCCCAGTTTTTGATTGGGTTGTTTGTTTTTCTAGTATTGATTTGTATGAACTGCTTGTATATTTTGGAGATTAATCCTTTGTCAGTTATTTCATTTGCTATTATTTTTTAACTAAGTATGTCTCCTCTAAGTAATGAGCCTTTCCTCTGGAATAAGGCTCAAGCTCAAAGTAAAATGGATGCCTTGTTGCCTGTGATCCTTTCAAAAACAAAGTTCTGAAGGGCTCAGTAAAGGATGTGGTGAATATTGAAAGGATGACACTAAAGTGTAAAGCTTTCCACAGAGACCTGCTTGTCTACAGGGAAGGACCAGGTGTAGAATCAATTCGCTATCTTGTGTGTTTGTGTTAAAGCTCTTGTTAATCTTCTATGACAATCACTGATTGTAGGTGTTTGGCTTAAAATAATTGTAAGTGAAGTGTGAATATTGGTCCACAGTTATGTTGCCAAGGAAGAGAAAGTCTTTAGTCTCTGGTTCTCTGAAGCTACTAACACACACACACACACACACACACACACACACATCCACTGGCACTATGATGGAAGTCTTAAGCTGACTCATCTATGTAGCTTACCACATTCACTCAGGCCAGCATTCCCTCTGGCCTAACTATGTGTGTGTGTATGTGAGGAGAGGGGGCAGTAATGATGACTCAGTTCAGTGACTCTCACTCCTCTGTCATCACTACCAAGCAAGTTTAAATGCTCCTACTAAGTATTCTTTGAGGGTGCTCCAGATTGGAAAATTCCACTTGATTAATTTCAAATGCTCTGCCTTTTGAATAATATTGCAATTATACTAAATTTGATAATGGCCTGACAACCAAATGTTTTAAAATATTCATGTAGGAGCTCACATGCCCTGGTGGATCAGACCATAAAGAATCCACCTGCCAAGTACGAGACACAGGTTAGATCCCTGGGTCGGGAAGATCCCCTGGAGAAGCCTTGCAGGCTTCTGTCCATGGGGTCACAAAGAATTGGACACAACTGAGCAACTCACACTTTCACACTTCATACACTTAATATGTATGCTCAGCAGAAGCGCAGTAAATTATGTTTATTTTCATGAACTGAATTACTAGTAATAATAATAAGAATAGCTAACAGTAATAGCACAGAGACTGCTTAGGATTTTCAAAATACCAGTTCCTCCAAGCACCATATCCTGTGGACAAATGCACAGCTAAGTACATAGCAGCTGTCAGACACCAGCTAAAACAGCAGCAGTGTGTTTCTCAGTAGGAATGTTTCTATGTTCCAATATTATGGTTCTTGGTATTGTAAATGGGGTGTGTTTTTCTATTTCTATTATCTTTCAATTATAGAATAAGGGAGTACATAGGATTCTTTGAGGTAATTTCTTCCCACTTCTTTTTCAATGAGATTATCCTTTCTCTAACACTTAGGACATTGGAGAAGTAAATAGCAACCCACTCCAGTGTTCTTGCCTGAAGAATCCCAGGGACAGGGAAGCCTGGTGGGCTGCCGTCTCTGGGGTCGCACAGAGTCGGACACGACTGAAGTGACTTAGCAGCAGCAGCAGCAGCAACACTTATGACAGATGGCCATTTTGACTTTCTTTGAATGTGTCTAATGACATGGAATTTACCTTATCCCCCCCAAAAAGAAAAGTCTTTTCCATTGCTGAAGACCTCTGACTTTTAGAAAAGTCCCTTTCTGTGTTGATTATAAGCCTAACCATCACAGCAACTGTTACTCCCTTGAATATTTAACAAGCCTATTCCTTTTCTACAGGACAGTTGTTTATATTTTTAATGCAGATACCATTGCCGAACGACCTATGACAAATCCCAGGAAATATTTATTTAATATTATTTATAAAGTAATATTTTACCTGTGTTACGTTAACTCATTTAATTGTAATAACAAATCTATGAGAGAGTTACTATTATAATTTCCCTATTTTACACAGAAGAATGGTACAACAACAAACCCTTGTCCAAGGTCACATAATTAATTTTGGCAATGTGAGGATTTGAACCCAGGCAGTCTGGTTCTAGAGCCTTCACCTTTAACCATCATGATTTATTGTCTTTACTGAATGAGTATGGATAGATAGGTAGATAGATAGATAGATAGAACCTAATGTAGTGTCTAGTATACTAGTAGGTTGATAAATTTTCATTTTCTTTCCCCAGATCTTTCTAATCAGAGATCACCTATATATAATTGTCGAAGGAAATGTTATTCAAGGTGACTTACATAAGTACCATTCAGCCCTAGATATGGGGCTGGAACCTATATACTGAAAGGGTTGAGGCTAGGCAACTCATCTTGCTAATAGCAATAATATCAAGTCCCAAAGTTAGTCTCTGGAGTCACACTGATATTGTGTGAAATCATAACCATGAATTAGCTCTGCCAGTGATTATCCATGTGACCTTGAACAGATAAGTTAATCTCTCTGTAACTTCAGTTTCTTCATTTGAAACATAGGACTAATGATACTTATTTAGGAGAGTGGCTGTGGGAAATAATATACTTAATGTATGTGAAAGCCCCTGCCGCTAGTGCCTGTCATACAGTAGACACTTGGTAAATGATAACTTAATTTCTTTATGATATGAAAGAGAATAAGTTTCTTCTACAAAGTCACCATAGGGTGGTCATTCACATCCAAATCATAAAACTGTATTCATGTCTTACTTTATTTGGACACAGAGGTCTTATTTGGGTTTTTCTAATTTCAATTTATACAGTACCTTTTTTTAATTGAAGTACAGATGATTTAGAGTGTTGTATTAGTTTCTGGTATATTGCAAAGTGATTCAATATACACAAACATATACAAATATATACATATATGTATATTCTTTTTCAGATTCTTTTCCACTATAATTTATTACAAGATATTGAATGTAGTTCCCTATGCTATGGAGTAGCACCTTATTGTTTATCTATCTTACATATAGTAGTTTTTATTTGCTAATCACAAGCTCCTAATTTATCCCTTGGGTTCGATCCCTGGGTTGGGAAGATCCCCTGGAAAAGGAAATGGCAATCCACTCCAGGAGTATTGCCTGGAAAATCCCATGGACGGAGGAGCCTGGTAGGCTACAGTCCATGGGGTTGCAAAGAGTCGG
>NW_011478747.1:3686-5995 GCF_000754665.1 Bison bison bison | reverse complement strand
GACTGGTGTGAAATGGTACCTCATAGTGGTTTTGATTTGCATTTCTCTGATAATGAGTGATGTTGAGCATCTTTTCATGTGTTTGTTAGCCATCTGTATGTCTTTTTTGGAGAAATGTCTATTTAGTTCTTTGGCCCATTTTTTGATTGGGTCGTTTATTTTTCTGGAGTTGAGCTGTAGGAGTTGCTTGTATATTTTTGAGATTAGTTGTTTGTCGGTTGCTTCATTTGCTATTATTTTCTCCCATTCTGAAGGCTGTCTTTTCACCTTGCTAATAGTTTCCTTTGATGTGCAGAAGCTTTTAAGGTTAATTAGGTCCCATTTGTTTATTTTTGCTTTTATTTCCAATATTCTGGGAGGTGGGTCATAGAGGATCCTGCTGTGATGTATGTCGGAGAGTGTTTTGCCTATGTTCTCCTCTAGGAGTTTTATAGTTTCTGGTCTTACGTTTAGATCTTTAATCCATTTTGAGTTTATTTTTGTGTATGGTGTTATGTGTATCTGAGTCAATTCCCATGCTTACATCTCTAGACTCACTTGCTTCATAGCAACTTAAATATTGTGTTTTGTAACTGCTGAACACATTATGATCTGGAGTGCATTTTCCTTGGATAAGTTGACAAGTCTTTTCTGACTGTTCAGACTGTGCTAGAGGGCTTGGAGGGAAGAGAAACAGATTATTTGATCCTTGCCCTCAAGTGCCTACAGGCCAGAAAATTAGAAGTAAAAAGAACCCCAAGATGGCAATTAGGGCACCATAAGCTACTATTCACTGTGGAGATGCCTCAGAGTGTGTACAGAGAATAGAGTTCAGGGTGAGTTGGAATACTTAGATAAAAGCAGAAATCATTGTCCTTGCAGATTCAAACATCATTTCAGGCTTCTAGAAACTACCAACAGATGTTTAGAGAGCCATTCGAATATTTTCTACTGCCTAATAACTCAAAAGAGAAAAATAAGTTTTGTGTATCAGAATCTCTCTCAATGCTTGTTAATTTGAATGTATAGCACATTGCTTTAGGAGTACTTTGTTTAAATTCTGTTAAAAACCTTAGCTGGAATATTCTTAGCTGGTCAAAAGATAGGTAGGTTAAGCATGTATTAGCAAAAATAAGAGACAGACTTACAGGCTCTCAGAGCTGTATACATTTCAGAATAAGGGCAACCCGACATAAGAAAAAAGCAGGGACGCAATGAAATGCTTTCACACCCTGCTTTTTGTCAGATGAGCCTTTGAAAAGGGTGTTTTGAATTTTTGAGGTACACATGCATCCTTTTGTCAGTGAAATGCCACAAGAAGCTGTGTTTGGAAAGAAGCTGACGGGGAGTGAGAAATGATGAGAGCTGCCGAAAGGCATTAATGAGTTGGAAGAAGGTCAACAACCCATTTCGAACTCATTAAATCTATTATCTGAATTCAGAGTGGTCCCAGGTGGAATTTGTGCTGACATACCCAGGACTCCCTCTCCATCTCAGAGCAATGTAAAAAGAGGAAAGTATTTAAATATAATGGTGGTTTCCAGGCTACCCTTTATTTGTAAGTATGATGAATGGGAATTTCTGACTTCTCGGTTTGAGGGGAAGATTTTAAATATAAACATGGTCAATGGCAACTGTGCTTAAGAGGTGAGAATTTTTATTAGGAATTGAAGTGAAAACATACAAAAATCGACAAGTTCTCCACACTATTAATTTAAAATCCATTGAAATATTCATTTTCTACCTGTCCTTAAAATCACTCCTATCTTCTAAGCCACACATTTGTTAAGCTTCAGTATACATTGGAAACATTTTGAGAAATTGTATAGAATTTAATCTCTTGCCCCAAATCTCACCAAAGATCCTCATTTATTAAGTCTGAGGTTTGGCCTGGGCATCTGCAGGACTACTGACAAGAAAACATAAAGTAATAATAAGAAGGAAACAGCTTTTCAGTTCATCTTAGAAACTGTCTTTATATTTATCTTTAATTGTTTTTAATGGAATTGAGTTGAAGAGCAGGACTGTCTTGTACTTTAAAAGGCTTTCTTTCTTTAGTATGTGTTGACATGAACTTTTTCAAAATATCTTAATTTTCTAAGTTAAGACTGGACTTTGTGGCAGACGGACACTTACTGTTTTATCTAAAAAAAAAAGAAAACTTATTTTCATGTCATGCATGATGACATATTTAAACATTACCTTCTAATGAACATCCTCTCTTTAAGATTATGATTTTTATTCCAATTCAGAGCAAGCATTATCTGTTTTACACTTACAACTCTAGTTTACAAGTAAAAACAAAACTGTAGAGAAACCTAGCCTGAAAT
>NW_011478747.1:0-656 GCF_000754665.1 Bison bison bison | reverse complement strand
AAGAATCCACAGAAGAATTATACAAAAAGATCTTCATGACCCAGATAATCATGATGGTGTGATCACCAACCTAGAACCCGACATCCTGGAATGTGAAGTCAAGTGGGCCTTAGGAAGCATCACTATGAACAAAGTGAGTGGAGGTGATGGAATTCCAGTTGAACTATTTCGAATCCTAAAAGATGATACTGTGAAAGTGCTGCACTCTGTATGCCAGCAAATTTGGAAAACTCAGCAGTGGCCTCGGGACTGGAAAAGGTCAGGTTTCATTCCAATCCCTAAGAAAGACAATGCCAAAATATGCTCAAATTACTGCACAATGGCACTCATCTCACACGCTAGTAAAGTAATGCTCAAAATTCTCCAAGCCAGGCTTCACTAATACGTGAACCATGAACTTCCAGATGTTCAACCTGGATTTAGAAAAGGCAGAGGAACCGGAGATCAAATTGCCAACATCCGCTGGATCATCGAAAAAGCAAGTAGAAAAATATTGACTTCTGCTTTATTGACTATGCCAAAGCCTTTGACTGTGTGGATCACAACAAACTGTGGAAAATTCTGAAAGAGATGGGAATACCAGACCACCTGACCTGCCTCTTGAGAAATCTGTATGCAGGTCAGTAATCAACAGTTAGAACTGGACATGGAACAAC
>NW_011478746.1:9354-10203 GCF_000754665.1 Bison bison bison | reverse complement strand
TGCAAAAACAGGGCAGGTTGCCCTGCATTGATCCAAATGGAATTCCAAGAGGAGGTGCTTCAAGATCCAGGTGTATGTTTGCTGGACACCATCACTGGAATTGCCTGGTAGACTCGGATAGTGTTCTCAGCCCTGTGCCCTGGCGACTGTGCAACTGGTGTATGTGTGTGTGTGTGTGTGTGTGTGTGTGTGCCATTCTCAGCCCTGTGCCCTGGCAACTGTGCAACCGGTTTGTGTGTGTGTGTGTGCTGTTCTCAGCCCTGTGCCCTGGTGACAGTTCAACCGGTTTGTGCATGTTTTTGTGTGTGTGCCACTCTCAGCCCTGTGCCCTGGCGACTGTGCAACTGGTTTGTGTGTGTTTGTGTGTCTGTGTGTGTGTGTTTTTCTAAGGCCTGTGCCCTTGCGACTGTGCACCTGGTTTATGTCTGTGTGTTTGTGTGTGTGCTGTTCTCAGCTCTGTGCCCTGGCGACTGTGAAACCTGTTTGTGTGTGTGTGTGTATGTGTGCTGTTCTCAGCCCTGTACCCTGGCGACTGTGCAACCGGTTTGTGTGTGTGTGTGTGTGTGTGTGTTAGAGCTGTTCTGAACCTTTTCCTTGGCGACTGTGCAACAAGTTTATGTGTATGTGTGTGTGTGAGTACACGTGTGTGTGTGCCGTTCTGAGCCCTGTGTGTGGCGACTGTGCAACCGGTGTGTGTGTGTGTGTGTGTGTGTGTGTGTGTGTGTGTGCGTTTGCTGTTCTCAGCTCTGTGCCCTGGCGACAGTGCAACCAGATGGTGCGTGTGTGTGTGTGTGTGTGTGTGCCATTCTCAGCTCTGTGCCCTGGTGACTGTGCAACCGGTTTGTGAGG
>NW_011478746.1:4529-5773 GCF_000754665.1 Bison bison bison | reverse complement strand
TGCCGTGGTGACTGTGCAAGCGGTTTGTGTGTGTGTGTGTGTGTGTGTGTGTGTGTGTGCTGTTCTCAGACCCGTGGCCTGGTGACAGTGCAACCGGTTTGAGAGTGTGTGCCATTTTCAGCCCTGTGCCCTGGCGACCGTGCAATGGTTTGTTCATTTGTATGTGTGTGTTCGTGTGTGCCATTCTCAGCCCTTTGCCTTGGCAATTATGCAAGCAGTTTGTGTGTGTATGTGTGTGTGTGTGTATGTGCTCTTCTCAGCACTGTGCTCTGGTGACTGTGAAACCATTTTGTGTGTGTATGTGTGTGTGTGTGTGTGTGTGTGTGTGTACCGTTTTCAGCCCTGTGCCCTGGCAACAATGCAACTAGTTTGTTCATGTGTGTGTGTGTGTTTGTGTGTGTGTGTGCGCCGTTCTCATCCCTGTGCCCTGGATATTGTGCAACCGGTTTTTTTTTGTGTGTGTGTGTGTGTGTGTGCTGTTCTCAGCCCTTTGGCCTGGCGACACTGCAACCGGTTTATGAGTGTATGTGCGTGTTTGTGTGCCATTCTCAGCCCTGGGCCCTGGCGACTGTGCAATGGTTTGTTCGTGTGTGTGTGTGTGTGTGTGTGTGTGTGTGTTAGAGCTGTTCTGAGCCCTGTGCCTTGGCTAGTGCGCAACAGGTTTATGTGTATGTGTATGTGTGTGTGTGAATCTCTGTGTGTGCTGTTCTCAATCCTGTGCCCTGGAAACAGTGCAACAGTTTGTGCGTGTGTGTGTGTGTGTGTATGTGTGCCATTCTGAGCCCTGTTTCCTGTCGACTGTGAAACCGGATAGTGTTTATGTGTGTGTGTGTTTCATTCTCACACCTGTGTCCTGGCAACTGTGCAGCCCGTTTGTGTGTCCCTGTGTGTGTTTGGGTGCTGTTCTCAGTCCTGTGCCCTGGCGACTGTGCAACTAATTTGTGTGTGTGCGTGTGTGTGTCCGTGTTGTTCTCAGGCTTGTCCTCTGGCGACTGTGAAACCCGTTTATGTCTCTGTGTGTGTGTGTGTTCTGTTCTCAGTCATGAACCCTGGTGACCGTGCAATCGGTTTGTGTGTGTGTGTTAGAGCTGTTCTGAGCCCTTGACTTGGAGATTGCACAACCAGTTTATGTATTTGTGTATGTGTGTGTGTGAATCTGTGTGTGTGCTGTTCTCAATCCTGTGCCCTGGAGACAGTGCAACAGTTTTGTGTGTGTGTGTGTGTGTGTGCTGTTCTGAGCCCTG
>NW_011478746.1:0-684 GCF_000754665.1 Bison bison bison | reverse complement strand
TTTGTGTGTGTATGTGAGTGTATGCTGTTCTCAGCCCTGTGCCATGGCAACTGTGCAACAGGAGTGTGTGTATGGGTGTGTGTTATGGGTGTGTGTGTGAATTCTCAGGCCTGTGCCCTGGAGACTGTACCACAGGTTTATGTGTGTGTGTGTGTGTGCGTGCGTGTGTGTGTGTGTGTGTGTGCCATTCTCAGACCTGTGCCCTGGCAACTATGCAATCCATTTGTGTGTGTGTGTGTGTGTGCGTGTGTGTGTGTGTGTGTGTGTGTGCCCTGGCGACTGTGAAGCCGGTTTGTGTGTGTGTGTGAGTGTGTGCCGTTCTCAGCCCTGTGCCCTGGCAACTACGTAACAGGTTTGTGAGTGTGTGTGTATGTGTGAATTCTCAGCCCTGTGCCATGGAGACTGTGTAACAGGTTTGTGTGTGTCTGTGCGTGTTTTTGTGTGTGTGTGTGTGTTCCATTCTCAGACCTGTTCCCTGGCAATTGTGGAGCCAGTTTGTGTGTGTGTGTGTGTGTGTGCCATTCTTAGCTCTGTGCCCTGGCCACTGTGCAACCAGTTTGTGTGTTTTTGTGTGTGTGTGTGTGCTGTTCTCAGCCTTGTGCCCTGGCGAATCTGAAACCAGTTTGTGTGTGTCTGTGTGTGTGTGTCTGTGTATGTGTGCCATGCTCAGCCCTGTGCCCTGGC
>NW_011478745.1:18699-19431 GCF_000754665.1 Bison bison bison | reverse complement strand
CGAATAGCCAAAGCTATCTTGAGAAAGAAGAATGGAACTGGAGGAATCAACCTACCTGACTTCAGACTCTACTACAAAGCCACAGTTATCAAGACAGTATGGTACTGGCACAAAGACAGAAAAATTGATCAATGGAACAAAATAGAAAGCCCAGAGATAAATCCACACACATATGGACACCTTATCTTTGACAAAGGAGGCAAGAATATACAATGGATTAAAGACAATCTCTTTAACAAGTGGTGCTGGGAAACCTGGTCAACCACTTGTAAAAGAATGAAACTAGAACACTTTCTAACACCATACACAAAAATAAACTCAAAATGGATTAAAGATCTAAACAGAAGACCAGAAACTATAAAACTCCTAGAGGAGAATTTAGGCAAAACACTCTTCAACATACATCACAGCAGGATCCTCTATGACCCACCTCACAGAATATTGGAGATAAAAGCAAAAATAAACAAATGGTACCTAATTAAACTTAATAGCTTCTGCACAACAAAGGAAACTATAAGCAAGGGGAAAAGGCAGCCTTCAGAATGGGAGAAAATAATAGCAAATGAAGCAACTGACAAACAACTAATCTCAAAAATATACAAGCAACTCCCACAGCTCACCCCCAGAAAAATAAATGACCCAATCAAAAAATGGGCCAAAGAACTAAATAGACATTTCTCCAAAGAAGACATACACATGGCTAACAAACACATGAAAAGATGCTCAACATCA
>NW_011478745.1:15790-17513 GCF_000754665.1 Bison bison bison | reverse complement strand
CTGATGCTTTTGAACTGTGGTGTTGGAGAAGACTCTTGAGAGTTCCTTGAACTGCAAGGAGATCAACCAGTCAATCTTAAAGGAGATAAATCCTGAATATTCAGTGGAAGGGCTGATACTGAAGCTGAAGCTCCAATACTTTGGCCACCTGATGTAAAGAGCCAACTCATTGAAAAAGACCCTGATGCTGGGAAAGATTGAAGGCAAAAGGAGAGGGGGTGGCAGAGGATTAGATCATTAGATAGCATCACCAAATGAGTGGAAATGGATTAGAGCAAACTCTGGGAGAATGTGTAGGACAAGAAGCCTGCCAGGCTGTAGTCCCTGTGATTGCAAAGAGTTAAACACAATTTAGCAACTGAACAACAACAACAACAGGACATGGAAGCATCTTAGAAAACTCATTGGCAATAATTTATCCATTGATGGACCTTTGGGCTGTTTCCAGTTTGGGGGCTATTATGAATAAAGTTTCTCCAAATATTCTCATGAAAAAAAAGAAATTTGACAATTATTCATGCCCCTTCATGAGACACTGGGGAATCAGAGAGATCCATGGGAATTTGACATTATCTGGTACAATGCTGCCCAGTAGAAATTTCTACAATAATGGAAATGTTCTATGTTTGCACTATCCAATACAACAGCCACTAGCCACATGTGACTCACTAAGCATTTGAAATGTGACTATCATATCTGAGAAACTAATTTTATTTTCTTTATATAGTTTTTGGCTACCATATTGGATAACACAGATATAGACAGTATAGTTTAATTGAAAGCATGTGGGATTTGAAGCTAAATAGATCCTCAGTTTTAAATCTTAGTGACTGTCAGTTACTAACTACATCACGATAATTTTGGTCATGGTCTTTATCTTGTTCAAACTTCAGTTTCCTTATTTGTAAAATGGGGATAATACCAGAACCTCACAGGTTTGTTGTGATTAAGAGAATGAATGTAAAACACCTAGCCCAGGGCTCAGAACATAGTAAGTCATCTTTAAATAATATCTATTATTATCAAGTTCCCATTTTCCATATGGAGAATCTGAAGCTCCAAAAGGAGAAGTATCTTGTCCACAGTTACAGGTAGCTGGAAGCACAGTCAGGAGCTAAATCCAGATGTTCTCACTTTCTGATAAGAAGTTTTCTTATAGAGATGAATCCTCCTCAAGCTTGAAGGGTGAAGGGTGGTAGCCCAAACAACTATCCACATGCTATTAAAAAAAATATCTACACACGTAGAGAAAATGTACCTTTGTGAAGCCTATTTGTTCCTTCCGGAAATTCTCCAGGGGTTTGATCAGCAAATCACTAGCATTGTGTACCTAGAGAAAAAGAAAAAACACACAAAATAACTTTCAAATTAGCAAGGTTCAGAGTCAAGATTCATTGTTACTAGGATATTTCCTTATAATACATCATCAACGTATATTAGTGCAAAATGTTAACTGGTTTGCTGGTTTGTTGGGTTTTGTTACTGTTTTCCCACATTGCTCTTTTAAAATCAAATGCTTTCAGAGAAAATGAGAAAAGAAACATTAGGGGCCTTTCTTTGCAACTTTACTGGTAGTATTATCTGACTTTTTAATTGATAAATATCCAGAGACATGACCAGAAATAGACACAGGAAGCCTGAAGTATTTGTGGAAAAGAGAAGAAAAGGGGAATGCAAAAACACATGAAAAGGGCAATTGCACCAAGTACAAATCATTTCATGG
>NW_011478745.1:13744-15414 GCF_000754665.1 Bison bison bison | reverse complement strand
GAATTAACAGTAATAGCACCAGGAAAGATCCCGGTATAAACTGTTTCTAGCCCTGCCCTAGTTTGTCATAAAGCCAGAACATTTCCCTCAGAACTAGGAATCTATTACAGCATCACAGAGAATACTAGACCAGGCCTTCAAAAGATGTAACTGTATGCTCAGAACCTGACAGGAACAGCCTTTCCATGTACTAAAAATATTGGCAATATTGGTTTTGGAAATGAAAAACATCATAGCCAAACTGGAGCCCTTGTACACTGGGATGGCAGAGATATACAAAGCTTTGTTTTTCATATAAACCTCTTGGAAATTTGCACCTATCCAATGCAACAAGCAGGGTTTGTTTTTCCAGAGGTGCAAGTTAGCTATGTTTTAATTTTGATCTATTACAAGACAAGAAAAAAAAAAAAAATAGGGACTGGTTTCCTTATCTGATGAGACTGAAGTGTCAGTAACACAAGAAATATCTTTATAACAAAAACAGAAGACAGAGTAGAAAGCCAGTTTTGACCAGTCCTACGTTTTCCAAAAGTGAATGTCCCTCAGTCGTGTCTGACTCTTTGCGACCCCATGGATTATACAGTCCAGGGAATTCTCCAGGCCAGAATTCTAGAGTGGGTAGCCTTTCCCTTCTCCAGTGGATCTTCCCAACCCAGAGATCAAACACAGGTCTCCTGCATTGCAGGTAGATTCTTTACCAACTGAGCTATCAGGGAACCCCTTAATTTCCAAACTAAGAAGCAATTTTGAAACTATCAACAAAGAGCAAGGCAAGTTGAGGCATTAATACATATTGCATTCAGGTCCTACAAGCAGGACCTCTTATTTTGCATCCAGGTATGATTTAAGGTTCAAATAAATGGGCAAACTCTCATCCAATCAAAGCTCGATGACTATCTTCAATTGAAAACAATAATATTCTTACTAAAAGTACCAGCCTGTCTCTCTTGCCTAATACATGCTACTTTTCAATGGACTGTGAATTATGTGCTATCAACTTTGTGTACCCACCTGGAAATAAACTAAATCATTGGTGTCATAGATACAGGGAGCAATTTTTTTTCTTTACTACAGTGGAAGTTTTAAAGCATGGTCACCAATTCTATGATACTCCTCACACTAAGAAAGGCCTCTATTCCCTTTACCTTGAATACAAGTGAGTTTATTCCTGTTCTGAACCAACAAAATACAGCAGAAGTGATACTACATGACATCTCAGGCTAGGTCATAAAAAGCCAGTAATTTCCACCTGGTTGCTTTGGAACAGTCCTCAAAAGACCTGAGCCACAGTATAAGAAGTTGAAATATCCTGCCACTACCAAGCTAGAGGGGTCAAATGTAGACATTCTTGTCAGCAGTCCAGCTGAGTTCAGGCTTCCAGTCACTAAGGAGTCAGATATGTAAGTGAAGCTACTTTTTATCTTCCATACCACCCCATATCCCAAGTGAATACCACCACATAGAGCAGAAGAGTCTCCCAGGTAACCCCTTCCTAAATTCATGACCCCCCCCAAAAAACATGAAATAAAATTAAATAGTTTTAGTTTAACTTGATAAGTTTTAGAATAGGGTGTTATGTAGCAATAGATCATTAGTAAATGAGTCATTGATAGTTAACATATTACAAAAAGAAGGCATTAAAAGTACACTAAGTTCATTTTTTGCAATTC
>NW_011478745.1:11883-13533 GCF_000754665.1 Bison bison bison | reverse complement strand
GAAGCCAACACTCAATATATGATTGAAGAATTGAATGAGCACACTTAATTAAAGACAGAAGAAAATTAGCTAGTCCTGTAGAAAACAGCCAGAAGAATGGTGAGGAAAACATCTCAAAAGGTGCATATTTTAGAGCTTTGGGGTAAATAAAAGAGGTCAAGAAACAAATAGGGCTTAAGAGCTGCACAGATGACATTTCTAGTGGCATCTGAATGAAATGGGCATGAATGTCTTTGAGATCAAATTTGTAGCAGTCCAAAAACTCTTGTGATAGAAGAAAACATTAAACTAGTGGGGCATCTAATAGGCTCCGGGAAGACTACCCATATTGAACTCTTAAGTATCTTTTTAAAAGCAAATTTCTTAAATGAAAAAAATTCCCAAAGTCAAATTTCCACAAGCCTAATCTTTTAGGCAACAAAAGATAACTAGAAACATTTATATGATCAGTGTTTTTTCTATTTATGCAACACTTTCATATTCATTTTATCATTCGGTGTATATACAACAAACTTGGGAGGTGGGAAGTATTTTCTCATTCTACATATTAAAAAAGGAGACTAGAAGAAATAAAGTGATTAGTGTGAAGTCAACAACCAAGTTATTGGCACAGCAATCATCTCCCTGCTTAAAGGCCCTGATTTCAATCCTAACTCTCCAGGAGCCGAGATAAAATGGTAGCAGTATTCTGAGAAATCACACTGTTGAAAAGGAAGAGTGATTACTTCCGGTTGAAGCAGGAAGATTAAAGAGCTCTTGCTATCAGAATTAATGGGTTTAACAAAACTGAGCTGCCAATAGAAAGTCATCTAATCACAGAAAGGGAAGATAGACCATTTTGTGGTCTGTTACATTGCTTCCAATTCAACCACATGCTCCTAATAAAAATAAATATTGAACAACATAGGTACTTCCATATTTAACTCTCAAATAACTTTGGGGTGTGGCTATAGACATGCATTTCTACCAATTTTTCCAGGTGACACTGCTGGTATGGGTCTAGAGTTTTGTTTTGTTTTTTCCAACTGTTAAAATAGTTCACAAAAAATATATCTAAAAAAATAAATCTAATAGGAGGAAACTATAAAACTCTGATGAAAGAAATCAAAGAAGGTATAAATAATGAAGAGATAATTGATGCTCATGAATAGTAAGACAATATTTTTAAGATGTTAGTTTGTCCCAACTTAATCTATAAATTCAACATAATACCAAAATCCCAGCAATTTATTTTGTGGATATTGATAAATAGGTTTTAAAGTTCCTACCCTACTCCACAATTTATTTACAAAGTTACATTAAATCAAGAGAGTATGGTGTTGGTCCATAATATTTTTCACAGAGCTAGAACATATAATAGACAAAAGTTTGAGAATTTCCAAAACAATCCTGAGAAAAAGAACAAAGCTAGAGACATAACTCATCCAGACTTAAGACAACATTACAAACCTACAGTTATCCAAACAGCATGGTATTGGCACAAATGAAGATCAATACAAAGGAATATCAATTCATTGGAAGGACTGATGCTGAAGCTGAAGCTTCAAAACTTTGGACACCTGATGCAAACAGCCAACTCATTGTAAAAGACCTTAATGCTGGGAAAGACTGAAGGCAGGAGGAGAAGGGGGTGACAGAGGATGAGATGTT
>NW_011478745.1:11426-11783 GCF_000754665.1 Bison bison bison | reverse complement strand
AAAACATCTACCTCTGTTTCATTGACTACACAAAAGCCTTTGACTGTATGGATCATAATAAACTGTGGAAAGCTCTTAAAGAGATGGGAATACCAGACCATCTTACCTGTCTCCTGAGAAACCTATATGCAAGTCAAGAAGCAACAGTTAGAACTCTGTATGGAACAACTGGTTGGTTCAAGATTGAGAAAGAAGTACAACAGGGGTACACATGTCTCTTTCAATTCTGGTTTCCTCAGTGTGTATGCCCAGCAGTGGGATTGAAAGAGACACGTGTACCCCAATGTTCATCGCAGCACTGTTTATAATAGCCAGGACATGGAAGCAACCTAGATATCCATCAGCAGATGAATGGAT
>NW_011478745.1:11026-11326 GCF_000754665.1 Bison bison bison | reverse complement strand
TTAATGCTGGGAAAGACTGAAGGCAGGAGGAGAAGGGGGTGACAGAGGATGAGATGTTGGATGGCATCACTGATTCAATGGACATGAGATTCAGCAAACTCCAGGACATACTGAAGGACAGGGAAGTCTGGCATGCTGCAGTTCACGGGGGTCACAAAGTCAGATACAACTTAGCTACTGAACAACAACAACAAGAAAAGAATAGACAGCCCAGAAATAAATCTACAGACACACAGTCAATTAAACTATAACAAAGGATGCAAGAAGAATATACAGTGGATAAAATATAGTATCTTCAAT
>NW_011478745.1:7817-10651 GCF_000754665.1 Bison bison bison | reverse complement strand
AGGTACATATACACAATGGAGTATTACTCAGCCATTAAAAAGAATATATTTGAATCAGTTCTAATGAGGTGGATGAAACTGGAGCCTATTATACAGAGTGAAGTAAGCCAGAAAGAAAAACACCAATTCAGTATACTAACGCATATATATGGAATTTAGAAAGATGGTAACAATAACCCTGTATACGAGACAGCAAAAGAGACACTGATGTATAGAACAGTCTTTTGGACTCTGTGGGAGAGGGAGAGGGTGGGATGATTTGGGGAATGGCATTGAAATACGTATAATATCATATATGAAACGAGTCGCCAGTCCAGGTTCGATGCACGATACTGGATGCTTGGGGCTGTGCACTGGGACGACCCAGAGGGATGGTATGGCGAGGGAGGAGGGAGGAGGGTTCAGGATGGGAAACACATGTATACCTGTGGCGGATTCATTTTGATATTTGGCAAAACCAATACAATATTGTAAAGTTTAAAAATAAAATTAAATTAAAAAAATAAGCAGGGTGACAATTAAAAAAAAAAAAAAGAAGTACAACAGGGGTGTCTGCTATCACCCTGCTTGTTTAATCCATATGCTGAGCACATCATGAGAAATGCCAAGCTGGATAAGTTGTAAGCTGGAATCAAGATAGGCGGGAGAAAATCAATAACCACAGATATCTGGATGATACCATTCTAATGGCAGAAAGCAAAGAGGAACTAAAGGGTCTCTTGACAAGGGTGAAGGAGGAGAGTGAAAGAGCTGGCTTAAAACTAAATATTAAAAAAACTAAGATCATAGCATCCAACTCCATTACTTCATGGTAAATAGAAGGCAAAAAGTGGAAGTAATGACAGATTATTTTCTTTGGGGGCTCTAAAATCACTGCAGATGGTGACTGTAGCTATGAAATCAGAAGACGTTTGCTTCTTGGCAGGAAAACAATGGCAAACCTAGACAGTGTGTTGAAAAGCAGAGACATTATTTTGCTGACAAAGGTCCATATAGTCAAGGCTATGGTCTTCCCAATGTTCATGTATGGTTATGAGAGGTGGACCATAAAGACAGCAGAGCACTGAAGAATTGATGCCTTCCAACTGTGGTGCTGGAGAAGACTCTTGAGAGTTCCTTGGACACCAAGGAGATCAAACTAGTTAATCTTAAGGGAAATCAACCCTGAATACTCATTTAGAAGGACTGATGTTGAAGCTGAATCTCCAATAATTTGGTCATCTGATGTGAACAGTGGACTCATTGGAAAAGACCCTGATGCTGGAAAAGACTGAGGGCAGAAGGAGAAAAGGACATCAGAGGATGAGATTGCTGGATGGCATCACCAATGTAATGGACATGAACTTGGGCAGACTTTGGGAGATGGTGAGGGACCAGGGGGCTTGGTGTGCTGCAGTCCATGGGGTCGCAAAGAGTCAGACACAAGGGGGCAAGTGAACAACATCACCTCAAACTGGTCAGAATGGTCATCTTTAAAAATTCTACAAATAATAAATACTAGAGAGGAAACAGAGAAAAGGGAGCCCTTACACAGTTTGTGGGAATGTAAAGTGGTGCATCCACTATGGAAAACGGTATGGAGGTTCCTTAAAAAACTAAAAATAGAGCTACCGTATGATCTAGCAATCACACTCCTGTGGATATATCCCCTCAAAAAAAATGAGAATTTAATTCCAAAAGATATATGTACCCCAATGTACATAGCAGCACTATTACAACAGCCAAGACATAGAAACAACCAAGTGCCCATCAATACATGTTTGGCTTAAGAAAATGTGATATATATATATTACATCTTACACATATCATATATATATATATATTCATTCTGTGCTTAATCACTAAATCATGTCTGACTCTTTGCAACCCCATGGATTGTAGCCCATTAGGCTCCTCTGTCCATAGGGATTTTCCAGGCAAGAATAGTGGAGTGGGTTGCTATACCCTCCTCCAAGGGTTCTTCCCAACTCAGGATCGCACTCAGGCCTCCCACATTGCAGTCGGATTCTTTACTGTCTGAGCCACCAGGGAAGCCCATACACATGTGGTATATATATACTATATGTATGTGTGTATATATATATATATATATATATATATCATATATGTATATATAAACATATACACACATATGTATATGTAAGCATAGATTCATACAATGGAATATTGCCATTTGCAGCAACAGGGATGGACCTAGAGATAACCATACTAAGTGAAGTAAGTCAGACAAGTATCATATAATATCATTTACATGTGGAAGCTAAAAAATAATACAAGTGAATGTATATACAAAACAGAAACACACTCACAGACATAAAAAGTAAATTTACAATTACCAAAGGGGAACAGGAGGGGAGGAGGATTAAGAATATAGAATTAACACACACAAACTACTATACCTAAAATAGATAAGCAATGAGGATTTACTGTATAGCAAATGGAACTATATTCAACATCTTGTAATATCTGATAATAGAAAATAATTTTAATATCTATGTATCTAAATCATGGACTTGCCCATTGGCTTGGGAGTAGAGAATCCACCTGCAGTACAGAAGACATGGGTTCAGTCCCTGATTCAGGAAGATCCCCTGGAGAAAGAAAGAACAATACACTCCAGGATTCTTGCCTGGGAAATCCCATGGACAAAGGAGCTTGACAGGCTACAGTCCATGGGGTCACAAAAGATTCAGACATGACTAAGTGACTAAACAAGAGCAACATATATCTGACACAATATTTAAGTTAACTATATTTCAATATTTTTTAATTTTGCAAAAACAATGTATAATATTGCTGAAGAAATAGACAAATACATCAATGGAAGAGAACAG
>NW_011478745.1:6850-7453 GCF_000754665.1 Bison bison bison | reverse complement strand
CCCTGGAATGAGGTAGGAGAGAAGATGGAGACATAAAAAGGGAAAAGGCACAGAACATCTGGACGGGAGCTTGTTGCACCGAGAGAGGGAGGGAGGAATTCTGAAACAGGGGCAGTTGCCATGAGCTGGGAGGAAACCTCATTGTGGGGAGGGGTATCTGCACAATCTCAGAAGGCTGGGCAAAGCAGAGACTTGGAGATTGGAGAACAAAGAAGGCTGCACTTCTCAGCCCATAGACAGCTCACAGACTGTGGCCCCAACCAGACAACAGGCTCAGGGAACTGAAACAAGCCCACAGAAGCCCTGTGGTGCAGAGGGCAGGCCCAGGGTGCCAAGAGAGGCATGGCATACAAACCTCTATAGCACACACAAACCTCACAGCATAGAGAGCAGGCCCAGGGAACCAAAAGAACACACAAGTCCTGCGACATAGAGGTCAGGTGTCGGGAGCCACGTTAGGCATTACTGACAAAATGGAGGCATGGCCCCGACCCCCTCTCCTCATCCCGCAGGCATGGTCCCGGGATGAAGGAGTTAGTTCTTGTAATTCTGACTTGTTCTTTCCTTTCTTTGGTTGACTTGGCTGGAAAGAATGTTAAGGTG
>NW_011478745.1:2487-6411 GCF_000754665.1 Bison bison bison | reverse complement strand
ATTCTGAGAGAATCACTGAAGCAGGAACTCTATTTGTAGGGCAACGATGATTTCTGGAGACAATAAATCTGGGTGGGGGAAACTAAAAATGTCAAACCTCTGACCTAATGCTTTTGTCAAAGTATAAAAGAAAACCTAAAGCTTGAAATAAACATGTAGCCCCGCACCTTGAGTCAGAGGCTACATCATTGTCCGCCGACACCACTCACCCCTTCAGGCTGATTCCCTGGCTGCTGGAGCTGGAGTCTGGCAGGCAGGCCAAGTGAGATGGGACAAGTGCACACAGGTCCACCCTCACCTGCTCCACGCAGAGAATGGGCCCAAGACAAGTGCACACAATACTCACGACATAGAGGGTGGGTCCAGTGAACTAAGCAAATGCACACAAGCCATGTGACATATAGGACAACCTCAGGGGACTGAGGGAAGCCCATACACATCTCCGTGATGCAAAGGGAAGGGTCAGGGAGCAGAGAAAAGATCCATACATGCCCCGACCTAGCAAGCTTTGGTCTGCTATTCAAGGCAAGACCAGGAAACGGAAGCACCAGTGAAGATTCCAGGAACAAGTAGGGGGCTGGTGACGGTAAAAATATCCTGAGAGGGCCACTTCGAAACAGCTGTGGAAATAGATGTGTCTAACACTGACAAAGCCAGAAGGATTGTTCAAAGGTATACTGAACTGACAGATATTCCCCAAACCAACCAATGTACATTGCACTGCCCTTCAGAGAGACGAGGTCCAGCTCCATCAACCAGAAAAACACAGGCACAAGCTCCCCCAACCAGGAAAACATCACAGGACACTAATCCAACCCCATCCATGGGGGCAGACTCCACAACCAAGAAGAACTACCATCTTGAGAACTTTTTTTTTTCTTATGAATCACACTGTTTATTCCCTCTACATACTTCCATGTTCACATTACCCTTTTGCAATGCTGTGGAGTTTTCCTCTTTGTTTTTCTTGTTAAAAAAACTTCTTTTTAAGATTTTTCTCACCAATTTTTGTGATTTTTGTGATTTCGTTTTTGATATGTTTGACTGCTTTTCTTAAACTTCTTTACCAGCTGTAGCTATTCCTGAATATATATAAACCTTTGTCACATGTGTCTATTTATCTTTGCTTTGCTATTTTTTCTCTTTTATTTACCCTGTCTTCCATGCCCTTCCTTTTCTCTTTTCTCTCCCTTCTTCTATTTCTTTTCTCTTTCTCTTCTCCCTTTTTTCCTTCCTTCACTCTTTCTTTTTGCATCATGCAATTTAAATTGTTGTGCTATCTTTGCTATATTCGCCAGTTGGCACTCTGCCCAGGCTCAGCTTTAAAATACTGAACCTTAGTGAGCTCTGCTTTTATTTGGGCATTATCAACTTTGGTTTCCCTTGTTCACTAAGTCAGTCACCTGTACTCTTTTCTTTAGAATATTTTGGTTATAACTGTGTGTGTGGAACTATGTATGTGTCCCATTGTTTCTGTAATTACCTGCTTGATCTGCTTGATCTCCTCCAATTAGAACACAGGCACAAGTCACCCCTAACAAAAAGTCAATGCAAACCACTCAACCAACCTTTCACTCCAAGGGCAAAAACCAAAAGGAAGAAGGAATACAATTCTAAAACCTGTGAAAAGAAGACTTCAAATGGAACAAGTTAGAAAAAGCATGGAAAGACAGAGGAATAGAGAACAAATGAAAGAATACGGTAGAAACTCACAAGAAAAAAATAAATGAAGAGGAAATAGGCAATCTACTTGGAAGGGAATACAGAACAATGACAGTAAAGATGTTCCAAAGACTTGAAAATAGAATGGAGAAAATGCAAGGAACAACACAGTTAATACAATCACCAAGGACGTAGAAAAAAAATAAAGAATAAACAAACAGATAATGAATAACACAATTACTGAAGTTAAAATATTCTAGAAGGAACCAATAGCAGAATAACTGAGGCAGAAGAATGGATAAGTGAGCTGGAGGACAGAATGGTGGAAATAACTGCTGAAGAGCAGAATAAAGGAAAAAGAATGAAAAGAATTGAGGGTATTCTCAGAGACATTTGGGACAGCAATAAATGCACCAATATTCGAAATATAGGTGTCCCAGAGTGAAAAGGAAAGAAAGAAAGGCACTGAGAAATATTTTTGAAGAAATTATAGTTGAAAACTTCCCCAACATGGGAAAGGAAATAGTCAATTAAGTCCAAGAATCACAGAGAGTCCCTTAGAGGATAAACCCAAGGAGAAACACATCGAGACACATATCAATCAAGCTAACAGAGATTAAACACAAAGAAAGAATATTAAAAGCAGCAAGGGAAAAGCAACATACAAGGGAAAACCCATGTGATAAACAGTGGATCATTTACCAGAAACTCTGTAGGCCAGAAGAGTATGGCAGGATATATTTAAAGTACTGAAAGAAAAAAAATCTACAACCAAGATTACTATACCTGGCAAAGATCTCATTCAAAATTGATGGAGAAACCAAAAGCTTCACAGATAAGCCAAAGTTAAGAGAGTTTAGCACCACCAAACCATCCTTACAACAAATACTAAAGGGACTTACATAACCAGCAAACACAAAAGAAAGGAAAGACCTACAAAAACAAACCCAAAACAATTAAGAAAATGCCAATGGGAACATATAATGCACAAATCAAAACATACAAAATGACTGAATGGATATAGAAACAAGACTCATATATATGTTGTCTACAAGAGACCCACTTTAGACCTAAAGTAAAAGGATGAAAATAAAAGCATGAAAAAAGATATTCCATGAGAATGGAAACCAAAAGAAAGCTGGAGTGGAAATTCTTAATTCAGACAAAACAGACTTATTACAAGAGGTAAAGAAAGACATAATGATCAAGGATATAATGATAAAGGGATCAATCCAAGAAGACATAACAATTGTAAAGATGTATGCGCCCAACACAGGAGCATCTCAATACAGAAGGCAACCACTAATAAGCATAAAAGGGGAAACTGACAGCAACACAGTGATAGCAGAGGACTTAAACACCTCACTTATACCCATGGACAGATCATCAAAACAGAATCAATAAGGAAACACAAACCTTAAATGAAACATTAGACCAAATGGACCCAATTGACATCTTTAGGATTTTACATCCAAATGTAGGATACACTTTCTTCTCAAGTGCATACGGCACATTCTTCAGGATACACCATATCTTGGGCCACAAATCAAGCCTCAGTAAATTTATGAAAATTGAAATTGTATCAAGTATTTACTCTGACCACAACACTGAGACTAGATATCAACTACAGAAAAAAAAAAAAGCTGAAAAAACACAAACTCATGGAGATTAAACAATACATTACTAAATAACAAAGATGTTACTGAAGAAATAAGAATGGAAATCAAAAGATTTCTAGAACAAATGGAAACGAAAACATGACGAGCCAAAAGCTACGAAGTTCAGCAAAATCAGTTCTAAGAGGGAAGTTTATAGTAATACAATCCTACCTTAAGAAACAAGAAAAGCATTGAATAGACAACCTAATTCTACATCGAAAGCTGCTGGAAAAAGAACAAGAAACCACAAATTAATCAAAAGGAAAGAAATAATAAAGATTAGAGCAGAAATAAATGACAAAGAAATAAAGGAAGCAAGCAAAAGTTAATAAAACTAAAAGCCGGTTCATTGAGAAGATAAAATTGACAATTTACTAGCCAGACTCATCAAGAAAAACAGGGAGAAAAATCAAATTAAAAAAAAAGAAATGAAAAGGAGAGGTTATAACAGACAACACAGAAATACAAAGGATCATGAGAATATTATGAGCAATTATATGCTAATAAAATGGACAACCTACAGGAAATGGACATATAATCAGAACAGTTCAACCTCCCAAGACTGAATCAGAGATAAATACAAATTATGGACAAGGCAAATACA
>NW_011478745.1:1307-2139 GCF_000754665.1 Bison bison bison | reverse complement strand
AATGCATCAAAAAATGGGCAAAGAAAGAACCTACCTCAACATAGTAAAGATCACATATGATAAGCCCACAGAAAACATTCTCAGTGATGAAAAACTGAAAGTATTCCCTCTAAGATCAGGAATAAGACAAGGGTGTCCACTCTCACCACTATTATTCAACATAATTTTGCCTAGCTATGGCAATTAGAGAAGAAATAGAAATAAAAGGAATCCGGATCGGAAAAGAAGAGGCAAAGCTCTCACTGTTTGCAGATGATATGATACTATACATAGAAAAGCCAAAAGAAATTATCAGAAAATTACTAGAGCTAATCAGTGAATGTAGCAAAGTCGTGGGATACAGGGTCAATACACAGAAATCACCTGCATTCTTATATAGTAACAATGAAAAATCAGAGAGAGGAATTAAGGAATCAATCCCATTCACCACTGCAACAAAAAGAATAAAATATCTAAGAATAAAACCTACCTAAGGAGACAAAAGAACTATATATCAAAAATTATAAGATACTAATGAATGAAATCAAAGACGACATAAACAGATGGAAAAACATTCCATGTTCCTGGGTAAGAAGATCTACATTGTGAAAATAACTATACTACCAAATTCAATCTACAAATGTAATGTGTTTCCTATCAAATTACCAATGGCATTTTTAAAGAACTAGAACAAAAAAGTTCACAATTCATACAGAAACACAAAAAAGCCCAAATACCCAAAGCAGTTTTGAGAACAAAGAATGGAGCTGGAGCAATCAACCTTTCTGACTTCAGACTATACTACAAAGCTACAATCATCAAGACAGTATGGCACTGGCACAAAAGCAGAAAT
>NW_011478745.1:0-684 GCF_000754665.1 Bison bison bison | reverse complement strand
CTTTAGAGAGACATTTCTCCAAAGAAGACATACAGATAGCTAATAAAGACATGAAAAGATGCTCAACATCACTCGTTATTAGAGAAATGCAAATCAAATGCATTTCTCATTATTAGAGAAATGCTAATGAGAGAAATCAGAGAAATTTAGAGAAACTAGAAAAATCACTCGTTATTACAGAAATGCAAATAAAAACAACAATGAGATACCACCACACACCAGTCAAAATAGTCATCATCAAAAAGTCTATAAAGAATAAATGCTGGAGGGGGTGTGGAGAAATGCAGATTGATACAGCCACTATGGAAGACAGTATGGGGATTCCTTAAAAAATCAAGAATAAAACCACCATGTGACCCAGCAATCCCATTACTAGGCATATACCCTGAGGAAACCAAAATTGTAGAAGACACATGTATCCCAATGTTTACGGCACCACAATTTACAATAGCTAGAACATAGAAGCAACCTAAATATCCATTTATATTTAGAAGCTGCAGTATATACATACAATGGAATATTCAGTTCAGTTTAGTTCAGTCTCTCAGTCATGTCTGACTCTTTGTGACCCCATGAATTGCAGCAAGCCAGACCTCCCTGTCCATTACCAACTCCCGGAGTTCACTCAGACTCACATCTATCGAGTCAGTGATGCCATCCAGCCATCTCATCCTCTGTCATCCC
>NW_011478744.1:9557-10556 GCF_000754665.1 Bison bison bison | reverse complement strand
AAACCTCCTCTCCAGGTTTTTGCCAGCATAAAGGAGAAAGGAAGGGCACAATTTTTTCCTGGTTAGCATTCTCCTGCCTCCAAGGTTACAGCTATCACCCCAGAAAACCATCTCCCCCTGTCTTCACCCACTTAAAGAGCCCCCATCACTACCTTCATGCCCTACATCTAGATTAAAGAAGCAGATAGCAACTGGGCTCCTGTTGTCAGAATGCCAGAGAAGCCCAGCGAATTGCCACTGTAGAGTTTAGACAGAGCAGCTCTTACAGAATGTTAGGATGCGTTCTTGTATTTTGAAGTATAATTCTGCCCTTCCTACGGAGATGTAAGTATTGATATGCTGCTGTGTTTCACAGACTGTGTGCTCTACTAGAACTGTTCTTACTTGTCACTCTGGTTCCCTCCCCAGTTACCGTACCCGAGAAGAGATTCAGGAAGTTAGAAGTAAGAGTGACCCTATCATGCTCCTCAAGGACAGGATGGTGAACAGCAATCTCGCCAGTGTTGAAGAACTAAAGGTACACTTACTCTAAGGGTTTTCACAGTTGCCGCTCTCAAATTTTGAGCAGCTTTTCTCTACACAAAAATGCTGCCACTCTCAGGTGAACTAGGTAAGGGAAAGTACACACTGAATTCTCATAGGGCATTCATCCGTCATATTGGTGAAGCTCTTAAACTCAAACAGCGCAGTTCTTCTTTCCTGTAAATACACTTGAGGTTTTTAAATGTTCCCTCGCCAGGGTGTATGTTTCTGTCTCTACTTCAGAATAGTTCTTTCTAGATCGTTGTTACTTTTACCATAATAGCACCTTAAGTATACTTCTAGTACTAGTAGAAGAGTTGAACTACTTGGTACCTAAGAGGTGTATCTTCTAAAAAATCTCTTGAACTGTAATCTGATTTTTAGGAAATTGATGTGGAAGTGAGAAAAGAAATTGAGGATGCTGCTCAGTTTGCTACTGCTGATCCTGAACCACCTTTGGAAGAACTCGGCTATCAC
>NW_011478744.1:4628-5837 GCF_000754665.1 Bison bison bison | reverse complement strand
AGTCCAAGAGCCCTTGTGTAAGTGGCACCAATTGCTTAAGGCTGGTTGACTGAGGTATACCTTAGTCAGTAAACCACCCTTTTTAGGTATGCAATGCTGAGAACTTTGCTAAGCACAGATGAGGAACCACCACTACAGTCAAGATAGAGAAATTTCTCTATCAGCCCAAAAGTTCTTGGGGCCTTCTATAATCAGTCCTCCCCCACCCATTCTGATTTCTTTTCTGTCCCTATAGTTTTGCTTTAACAGAGTATCGTATAAATGTTCAACATTTATGGAATCGTAACATGTAGGCTTCTTTGCAATTCATCTGCTTTTGAATGTAGTGGTAGTTCCTTTTTATTACTGATGAGTATTCCGGAATCTACTGGAGTACTTACTGGTTTGAGCTGAGAATAACCTCAGCTGTGTCAAGGCTGACTAGTAGTCTAGCCAGATTTTAAATGGTCTCACACACACACAAGTCCCAGCAAGTGGAAAATCACTCACCATTGGAGGTGAATTGTAACCGAAGGTGGTATAATTCTTGAGTTTTCTGTTCTAGGATGTGCCGTAGAAGATTCTGGTACTCTCTTTCTTTTTGAACCAGGTGTTCCAAAAGTCTGGTTAGAACAAAAGAAAACATCACTCAGAGAGCCTAACACCATTCAGCTCAACTCAAACATTTGTTGAACAGAAGTTTTAAAAAACGGCACAATCCCAGGTCAGTCTAGGGTCAGATTTCAGCCTGCACATGGGCACCTTCCTTGTGTTTCCTCCCCTTGTAAACAAAGACCAGCCCTGCTCAGTGTGTGGGTATCTTCTGTATCAAAATGTATCATAAACCAAAAGATAACCTGATGGTGATCAGGAGAACTCAGCCCTCTTGTCTTCCTAAGTCAGGTCAAGTTGTGAAAACGTGGTGAAGCTATTCCCTCCTCACTGGAGACTACATCAAAATAGAAGCCTTGCTGCCTTGGACAGCCGGGGGTGGTGCGGGAAAGATGCTGCTCGGAAGGTAGGAGGGACACTACAGCCAACACTTACCCAGGATGGCACTAAAATGCCTTGTGCTCTGGTCTCACCAGCACTCCTTGGGACAGACCTGCTTCCCTCACTCAGGGTTAGTAGCAGCTGAGGCGTCTCTGTGCTACAGGGCAGGTGTGAAGCGGCCGTGTTCTTGTCAGCTGTCCCCAGTCAGGCTGGCTATCTCATTACTAATTCTCTTGA
>NW_011478744.1:0-881 GCF_000754665.1 Bison bison bison | reverse complement strand
GCAGCACAGGGTGAGAGGCCAGGCTCCAAACATGAAGCCCCGGGCCTTGCACTTGGGGAAGACAGAACCCCAGCCAGGGTGCCTCTCTCCTTCCTCCCAGGCAGAGCCCTGAAAGCCAGGCTGAATGGAGGAGATGGTACCTCACTGTTGCCTACGGGGCTCCCTGTGACTCTCGCAGGACACCGAGGGACAGTCATTCCCTGGGTTTGGACAACCCCACCCCTACTGCGTCCCCACTACTCTGTCCAGGGAGACCTCACCTGCCGGCTTGAAAGCAATCCGGTTCTTCTTGCCCTTGTGCATCTGCCTGAAGAAGCCCTCTTGGAGCAGGCCCGCGGCGGTGACACGTTTGTGGGGGTCAGGCTCAAAACAGGATAAAAGGCAGGCTCTGGCTTCAGCTGAGAGGGTTTCTGGAATCTCTGGGTGGATCTTGAACATCCCCACCTGCATTGAAGGCACAGTGAGGCACACGCAGGTGCACACAAGAGCCACACAACCCCAGCGTACGCCATCCCGGAGGGCTGACGCTGGATTCCAGCAACAGCTTCGCCAACCGGCCTCTGGAATACCACTGAGTATGATGTTCGCTGTAGGTCTGTCATATATGACCCTTATTAATATGCTGAGGTAGAAATGTAATCATCTTTTATGATACATAGAGAACAGTAGTTCAGCAGGCGAAATGATGAACTTTTCAATAAATGTGCTCTCCGTATGGAAACAGATACATTTAGATGAGTACCTCACACCTTTCACAAACATTTAAGAATTTAATTTCTGATAAGTTAAACCCTAAGTAAGGGCATATATAAAGGTCAATCTTCATCCCAAGAAGGGCAGTACTAAAGAATGTTCTAACCATTGGACAATTGCACTCGTCT
>NW_011478743.1:4691-5330 GCF_000754665.1 Bison bison bison | reverse complement strand
CTTATCCAGTCTGATAAAGCAGACACAGTGTATGTCCAGGTTTCCCAAGGAATTTTCTACAACTATTAGAAACACAAATGAAATCTCAAAGTTCTGGAAGGCATTGACTTCTTATGTGCTTCTTTTATAGACTGTTGTCCAGAAGATGCATTTCAACCAGTCACTGTGTGAATACCAGTTACTGAAGTCCTATCTCTACTGAGTGGATTTGGGAGGGGTAATATAATCAGTTAGGCTGGTCATGAAGGGTGTGACTTAAAAGAGTTTCTCTGCTCTCTAAGAGATCAGTTCTGCCAGAAGCAAAATACCACTTTCAAGACTAGCCCTGACACTTGCTAACCATGTGTGAATTTAGGGTGGACTAGTTCACTGCTCTGAACTTTCATATTATCATCTTTAAATGGAAAAATAACACCTGTCCCATAAGGTGATATATAGTGATATAGTGAAGTTGCTCAGTCGTGTCCAACTCTTTGCGACCTCCATGGACTGTAGCCTACCAGTTTCCTCTGTCTATGGGATTTTCCAGGCAATAGTCCTGGAGTGGATTGCTATTTCCTTCTCCAGGGGATCTTCCCAACCCAGGGATTGAACCCGGGTCTCCCACATTGTAGACAGACGCTTTACCATCTGAGCCAC
>NW_011478743.1:0-922 GCF_000754665.1 Bison bison bison | reverse complement strand
CTGCACTCAATATGTCAGGAATTTTGGAAAACTCAGCAGTTGCCACAGGACTGGAAAGATCAGTTTTCATTCCAATCCCAAAGAAAGAAAATGCCAAAGAATGGTCAAACTACCACACAATTGCACTCATCTCACATACTAGTAAAGTAATGCTCAAAATTCTCCAAGCCAGGCTTCAGCAATATGTGAACTGGGAACTTCCAGATGTTCAAGCTGGTTTTAGAAGAGGCAGAGGAACCAGAGATCAAATTGCCAACACCTGCTGGATCATCTAAAAAGCAACAGAGTTCCAGAAAAACATCTATTTCTGCTTTGTTGACTATGCCAAGCCTTTGACTGTGTGGATCACGATAAATTGTAGAAAATTCTGAAACAGATGGGAATACCAGATCACCTGACCTGACTCTTGAGAAATCTGTATGCAGATCAGGAAGCAACAGTTAGAACTGGAGATGGAATAACAGACTGGTTCCAAATAGGAAAAGGAGTATATCCAGGCTGTATATTGTCACCGTGATTATTGAACTTATATGCAGAGTACATCATGAGAAACGCTGGGCTAGGGGAAGCACAAGCTGGAATCAAGATTGCCGGGAGAAATATCAATAACCTCAGATGTGCAGAAGACACCACTCTTATGGCAGAAAATGAAGAAGAACTAAAGAGCCTCTCGATGAAAGCGAAAGAGGAGGGTAAAAAAGTTGGCTTAAAGCTCAACATTTAGAAAACTAAGATCACGGCATCAAGTCCCATCACTTTGTGCAAATAGATGGGGAAACAGTGGAAACAGTGGCTGACTTTATTTTTCTGGGCTCCAAAATCACTGTGGATGGTGACTGCAGCCATGAAATTAAAAGATGCTTGCTCCTTAGAAGGAAAGTTATGACTAACCTAGACAGCATATTAAAAAGTAGAGACATTA